>NW_027638320.1:0-16768 GCF_951216825.1 Electrona antarctica
AAAACCTTGTCTGAACCCCTCCATCCTTCCTGTAGCTGCTCAGACTCTGCTTCTCTGCCCCCAGCCAAGCTTATAGGCCTGCAGAGTGTCTAGTTTTGAAGATACAGACTCTGCTAAGCAAAAGTGAACAGGGCCAAACTGGGCTTATTTCGCTGTGAAAGTGACACTTTAGGCACGGAGTTGGAAAACCTTGTCTGAACCCCTCCATCCTTCCTGTAGCTGCTCAGACTCTGCTTCTCTGCCCCCAGCCAAGCTTATAGGCCTGCAGAGTGTCTAGTTTTGAAGATACAGACTCTGCTAAGCAAAAGTGAACAGGGCCAAACTGGGCTTATTTCGCTGTGAAAGTGACATTTAGGCACGGAGTTGGAAAACCTTGTCTGAACCCCTCCATCCTTCCTGTAGCTGCTCAGACTCTGCTTCTCTGCCCCCAGCCAAGCTTATAGGCCTGCAGAGTGTCTAGTTTTGAAGATACAGACTCTGCTAAGCAAAAGTGAACAGGGCCAAACTGGGCTTATTTCGCTGTGAAAGTGACATTTAGGCACGGAGTTGGAAAACCTTGTCTGAACCCCTCCATCCTTCCTGTAGCTGCTCAGACTCTGCTTCTCTGCCCCCAGCCAAGCTTATAGGCCTGCAGAGTGTCTAGTTTTGAAGATACAGACTCTGCTAAGCAAAAGTGAACAGGGCCAAACTGGGCTTATTTCGCTGTGAAAGTGACATTTAGGCACGGAGTTGGAAAACCTTGTCTGAACCCCTCCATCCTTCCTGTAGCTGCTCAGACTCTGCTTCTCTGCCCCCAGCCAAGCTTATAGGCCTGCAGAGTGTCTAGTTTTGAAGATACAGACTCTGCTAAGCAAAAGTGAACAGGGCCAAACTGGGCTTATTTCGCTGTGAAAGTGACATTTAGGCACGGAGTTGGAAAACCTTGTCTGAACCCCTCCATCCTTCCTGTAGCTGCTCAGACTCTGCTTCTCTGCCCCCAGCCAAGCTTATAGGCCTGCAGAGTGTCTAGTTTTGAAGATACAGACTCTGCTAAGCAAAAGTGAACAGGGCCAAACTGGGCTTATTTCGCTGTGAAAGTGACATTTAGGCACGGAGTTGGAAAACCTTGTCTGAACCCCTCCATCCTTCCTGTAGCTGCTCAGACTCTGCTTCTCTGCCCCCAGCCAAGCTTATAGGCCTGCAGAGTGTCTAGTTTTGAAGATACAGACTCTGCTAAGCAAAAGTGAACAGGGCCAAACTGGGCTTATTTCGCTGTGAAAGTGACATTTAGGCACGGAGTTGGAAAACCTTGTCTGAACCCCTCCATCCTTCCTGTAGCTGCTCAGACTCTGCTTCTCTGCCCCCAGCCAAGCTTATAGGCCTGCAGAGTGTCTAGTTTTGAAGATACAGACTCTGCTAAGCAAAAGTGAACAGGGCCAAACTGGGCTTATTTCGCTGTGAAAGTGACATTTAGGCACGGAGTTGGAAAACCTTGTCTGAACCCCTCCATCCTTCCTGTAGCTGCTCAGACTCTGCTTCTCTGCCCCCAGCCAAGCTTATAGGCCTGCAGAGTGTCTAGTTTTGAAGATACAGACTCTGCTAAGCAAAAGTGAACAGGGCCAAACTGGGCTTATTTCGCTGTGAAAGTGACATTTAGGCACGGAGTTGGAAAACCTTGTCTGAACCCCTCCATCCTTCCTGTAGCTGCTCAGACTCTGCTTCTCTGCCCCCAGCCAAGCTTATAGGCCTGCAGAGTGTCTAGTTTTGAAGATACAGACTCTGCTAAGCAAAAGTGAACAGGGCCAAACTGGGCTTATTTCGCTGTGAAAGTGACATTTAGGCACGGAGTTGGAAAACCTTGTCTGAACCCCTCCATCCTTCCTGTAGCTGCTCAGACTCTGCTTCTCTGCCCCCAGCCAAGCTTATAGGCCTGCAGAGTGTCTAGTTTTGAAGATACAGACTCTGCTAAGCAAAAGTGAACAGGGCCAAACTGGGCTTATTTCGCTGTGAAATTTCGATGTCACTTTCACAGCGAAATAAGCCCAGTTTGGCCCTGTTCACTTTTGCTTAGCAGAGTCTGTATCTTCAAAACTAGACACTCTGCAGGCCTATAAGCTTGGCTGGGGGCAGAGAAGCAGAGTCTGAGCAGCTACAGGAAGGATGGAGGGGTTCAGACAAGGTTTTCCAACTCCGTGCCTAAATGTCACTTTCACAGCGAAATAAGCCCAGTTTGGCCCTGTTCACTTTTGCTTAGCAGAGTCTGTATCTTCAAAACTAGACACTCTGCAGGCCTATAAGCTTGGCTGGGGGCAGAGAAGCAGAGTCTGAGCAGCTACAGGAAGGATGGAGGGGTTCAGACAAGGTTTTCCAACTCCGTGCCTAAATGTCACTTTCACAGCGAAATAAGCCCAGTTTGGCCCTGTTCACTTTTGCTTAGCAGAGTCTGTATCTTCAAAACTAGACACTCTGCAGGCCTATAAGCTTGGCTGGGGGCAGAGAAGCAGAGTCTGAGCAGCTACAGGAAGGATGGAGGGGTTCAGACAAGGTTTTCCAACTCCGTGCCTAAATGTCACTTTCACAGCGAAATAAGCCCAGTTTGGCCCTGTTCACTTTTGCTTAGCAGAGTCTGTATCTTCAAAACTAGACACTCTGCAGGCCTATAAGCTTGGCTGGGGGCAGAGAAGCAGAGTCTGAGCAGCTACAGGAAGGATGGAGGGGTTCAGACAAGGTTTTCCAACTCCGTGCCTAAATGTCACTTTCACAGCGAAATAAGCCCAGTTTGGCCCTGTTCACTTTTGCTTAGCAGAGTCTGTATCTTCAAAACTAGACACTCTGCAGGCCTATAAGCTTGGCTGGGGGCAGAGAAGCAGAGTCTGAGCAGCTACAGGAAGGATGGAGGGGTTCAGACAAGGTTTTCCAACTCCGTGCCTAAATGTCACTTTCACAGCGAAATAAGCCCAGTTTGGCCCTGTTCACTTTTGCTTAGCAGAGTCTGTATCTTCAAAACTAGACACTCTGCAGGCCTATAAGCTTGGCTGGGGGCAGAGAAGCAGAGTCTGAGCAGCTACAGGAAGGATGGAGGGGTTCAGACAAGGTTTTCCAACTCCGTGCCTAAATGTCACTTTCACAGCGAAATAAGCCCAGTTTGGCCCTGTTCACTTTTGCTTAGCAGAGTCTGTATCTTCAAAACTAGACACTCTGCAGGCCTATAAGCTTGGCTGGGGGCAGAGAAGCAGAGTCTGAGCAGCTACAGGAAGGATGGAGGGGTTCAGACAAGGTTTTCCAACTCCGTGCCTAAATGTCACTTTCACAGCGAAATAAGCCCAGTTTGGCCCTGTTCACTTTTGCTTAGCAGAGTCTGTATCTTCAAAACTAGACACTCTGCAGGCCTATAAGCTTGGCTGGGGGCAGAGAAGCAGAGTCTGAGCAGCTACAGGAAGGATGGAGGGGTTCAGACAAGGTTTTCCAACTCCGTGCCTAAATGTCACTTTCACAGCGAAATAAGCCCAGTTTGGCCCTGTTCACTTTTGCTTAGCAGAGTCTGTATCTTCAAAACTAGACACTCTGCAGGCCTATAAGCTTGGCTGGGGGCAGAGAAGCAGAGTCTGAGCAGCTACAGGAAGGATGGAGGGGTTCAGACAAGGTTTTCCAACTCCGTGCCTAAATGTCACTTTCACAGCGAAATAAGCCCAGTTTGGCCCTGTTCACTTTTGCTTAGCAGAGTCTGTATCTTCAAAACTAGACACTCTGCAGGCCTATAAGCTTGGCTGGGGGCAGAGAAGCAGAGTCTGAGCAGCTACAGGAAGGATGGAGGGGTTCAGACAAGGTTTTCCAACTCCGTGCCTAAATGTCACTTTCACAGCGAAATAAGCCCAGTTTGGCCCTGTTCACTTTTGCTTAGCAGAGTCTGTATCTTCAAAACTAGACACTCTGCAGGCCTATAAGCTTGGCTGGGGGCAGAGAAGCAGAGTCTGAGCAGCTACAGGAAGGATGGAGGGGTTCAGACAAGGTTTTCCAACTCCGTGCCTAAATGTCACTTTCACAGCGAAATAAGCCCAGTTTGGCCCTGTTCACTTTTGCTTAGCAGAGTCTGTATCTTCAAAACTAGACACTCTGCAGGCCTATAAGCTTGGCTGGGGGCAGAGAAGCAGAGTCTGAGCAGCTACAGGAAGGATGGAGGGGTTCAGACAAGGTTTTCCAACTCCGTGCCTAAATGTCACTTTCACAGCGAAATAAGCCCAGTTTGGCCCTGTTCACTTTTGCTTAGCAGAGTCTGTATCTTCAAAACTAGACACTCTGCAGGCCTATAAGCTTGGCTGGGGGCAGAGAAGCAGAGTCTGAGGAGCTACAGGAAGGATGGAGGGGTTCAGACAAGGTTTTCCAACTCCGTGCCTAAATGTCACTTTCACAGCGAAATAAGCCCAGTTTGGCCCTGTTCACTTTTGCTTAGCAGAGTCTGTATCTTCAAAACTAGACACTCTGCAGGCCTATAAGCTTGGCTGGGGGCAGAGAAGCAGAGTCTGAGCAGCTACAGGAAGGATGGAGGGGTTCAGACAAGGTTTTCCAACTCCGTGCCTAAATGTCACTTTCACAGCGAAATAAGCCCAGTTTGGCCCTGTTCACTTTTGCTTAGCAGAGTCTGTATCTTCAAAACTAGACACTCTGCAGGCCTATAAGCTTGGCTGGGGGCAGAGAAGCAGAGTCTGAGCAGCTACAGGAAGGATGGAGGGGTTCAGACAAGATTTTCCAACTCCGTGCCTAAATGTCACTTTCACAGCGAAATAAGCCCAGTTTGGCCCTGTTCACTTTTGCTTAGCAGAGTCTGTATCTTCAAAACTAGACACTCTGCAGGCCTATAAGCTTGGCTGGGGGCAGAGAAGCAGAGTCTGAGCAGCTACAGGAAGGATGGAGGGGTTCAGACAAGGTTTTCCAACTCCGTGCCTAAATGTCACTTTCACAGCGAAATAAGCCCAGTTTGGCCCTGTTCACTTTTGCTTAGCAGAGTCTGTATCTTCAAAACTAGACACTCTGCAGGCCTATAAGCTTGGCTGGGGGCAGAGAAGCAGAGTCTGAGCAGCTACAGGAAGGATGGAGGGGTTCAGACAAGGTTTTCCAAGTCCGTGCCTAAATGTCACTTTCACAGCGAAATAAGCCCAGTTTGGCCCTGTTCACTTTTGCTTAGCAGAGTCTGTATCTTCAAAACTAGACACTCTGCAGGCCTATATCAGCCCAATATCAATATCAGCCCAATATCAATATCAGCCCAATATCAGCATCAGCCCAATATCAGCATCAGCCCAATATCAGCATCAGCCCAATATCAGCATCAGCCCAATATCAGCATCAGCCCAATATCAGCATCAGCCCAATATCAGCATCAGCCCAATATCAGCATCAGCCCAATATCAGCATCAGCCCAATATCAGCATCAGCCCAATATCAGCATCAGCCCAATATCAGCATCAGCCCAATATCAGCATCAGCCCAATATCAGCATCAGCCCAATATCAGCATCAGCCCAATATCAGCATCAGCCCAATATCAGCATCAGCCCAATATCAGCATCAGCCCAATATCAGCATCAGCCCAATATCAGCATCAGCCCAATATCAGCATCAGCCCAATATCAGCATCAGCCCAATATCAGCATCAGCCCAATATCAGCATCAGCCCAATATCAGCATCAGCCCAATATCAGCATCAGCCCAATATCAGCATCAGCCCAATATCAGCATCAGCCCAATATCAGCATCAGCCCAATATCAGCATCAGCCCAATATCAGCATCAGCCCAATATCAGCATCAGCCCAATATCAGCATCAGCCCAATATCAGCATCAGCCCAATATCAGCATCAGCCCAATATCAGCATCAGCCCAATATCAGCATCAGCCCAATATCAGCATCAGCCCAATATCAGCATCAGCCCAATATCAGCATCAGCCCAATATCAGCATCAGCCCAATATCAGCATCAGCCCAATATCAGCATCAGCCCAATATCAGCATCAGCCCAATATCAGCATCAGCCCAATATCAGCATCAGCCCAATATCAGCATCAGCCCAATATCAGCATCAGCCCAATATCAGCATCAGCCCAATATCAGCATCAGCCCAATATCAGCATCAGCCCAATATCAGCATCAGCCCAATATCAGCATCAGCCCAATATCAGCATCAGCCCAATATCAGCATCAGCCCAATATCAGCATCAGCCCAATATCAGCATCAGCCCAATATCAGCATCAGCCCAATATCAGCATCAGCCCAATATCAGCATCAGCCCAATATCAGCATCAGCCCAATATCAGCATCAGCCCAATATCAGCATCAGCCCAATATCAGCATCAGCCCAATATCAGCATCAGCCCAATATCAGCATCAGCCCAATATCAGCATCAGCCCAATATCAGCATCAGCCCAATATCAGCATCAGCCCAATATCAGCATCAGCCCAATATCAGCATCAGCCCAATATCAGCATCAGCCCAATATCAGCATCAGCCCAATATCAGCATCAGCCCAATATCAGCATCAGCCCAATATCAGCATCAGCCCAATATCAGCATCAGCCCAATATCAGCATCAGCCCAATATCAGCATCAGCCCAATATCAGCATCAGCCCAATATCAGCATCAGCCCAATATCAGCATCAGCCCAATATCAGCATCAGCCCAATATCAGCATCAGCCCAATATCAGCATCAGCCCAATATCAGCATCAGCCCAATATCAGCATCAGCCCTAGACACTCTGCAGGCCTATAAGCTTGGCTGGGGGCAGAGAAGCAGCCCAATATGATATAATATCAGCTGATGCTGATATTGGGCTGATGCTGATATTGGGCTGATGCTGATATTGGGCTGATGCTGATATTGGGCTGATGCTGATATTGGGCTGATGCTGATATTGGGCTGATGCTGATATTGGGCTGATGCTGATATTGGGCTGATGCTGATATTGGGCTGATGCTGATATTGGGCTGATGCTGATATTGGGCTGATGCTGATATTGGGCTGATGCTGATATTGGGCTGATGCTGATATTGGGCTGATGCTGATATTGGGCTGATGCTGATATTGGGCTGATGCTGATATTGGGCTGATGCTGATATTGGGCTGATGCTGATATTGGGCTGATGCTGATATTGGGCTGATGCTGATATTGGGCTGATGCTGATATTGGGCTGATGCTGATATTGGGCTGATGCTGATATTGGGCTGATGCTGATATTGGGCTGATGCTGATATTGGGCTGATGCTGATATTGGGCTGATGCTGATATTGGGCTGATGCTGATATTGGGCTGATGCTGATATTGGGCTGATGCTGATATTGGGCTGATGCTGATATTGGGCTGATGCTGATATTGGGCTGATGCTGATATTGGGCTGATGCTGATATTGGGCTGATGCTGATATTGGGCTGATGCTGATATTGGGCTGATGCTGATATTGGGCTGATGCTGATATTGGGCTGATGCTGATATTGGGCTGATGCTGATATTGGGCTGATGCTGATATTGGGCTGATGCTGATATTGGGCTGATGCTGATATTGGGCTGATGCTGATATTGGGCTGATGCTGATATTGGGCTGATGCTGATATTGGGCTGATGCTGATATTGGGCTGATGCTGATATTGGGCTGATGCTGATATTGGGCTGATGCTGATATTGGGCTGATGCTGATATTGGGCTGATGCTGATATTGGGCTGATGCTGATATTGGGCTGATGCTGATATTGGGCTGATGCTGATATTGGGCTGATGCTGATATTGGGCTGATGCTGATATTGGGCTGATGCTGATATTGGGCTGATGCTGATATTGGGCTGATGCTGATATTGGGCTGATGCTGATATTGGGCTGATGCTGATATTGGGCTGATGCTGATATTGGGCTGATGCTGATATTGGGCTGATGCTGATATTGGGCTGATGCTGATATTGGGCTGATGCTGATATTGGGCTGATGCTGATATTGGGCTGATGCTGATATTGGGCTGATGCTGATATTGGGCTGATGCTGATATTGGGCTGATGCTGATATTGGGCTGATGCTGATATTGGGCTGATGCTGATATTGGGCTGATGCTGATATTGGGCTGATGCTGATATTGGGCTGATGCTGATATTGGGCTGATGCTGATATTGGGCTGATGCTGATATTGGGCTGATGCTGATATTGGGCTGATGCTGATATTGGGCTGATGCTGATATTGGGCTGATGCTGATATTGGGCTGATGCTGATATTGGGCTGATGCTGATATTGGGCTGATGCTGATATTGGGCTGATGCTGATATTGGGCTGATGCTGATATTGGGCTGATGCTGATATTGGGCTGATGCTGATATTGGGCTGATGCTGATATTGGGCTGATGCTGATATTGGGCTGATGCTGATATTGGGCTGATGCTGATATTGGGCTGATGCTGATATTGGGCTGATGCTGATATTGGGCTGATGCTGATATTGGGCTGATATTGATATTGGGCTGATATAGGCCTGCAGAGTGTCTAGTTTTGAAGATACAGACTCTGCTAAGCAAAAGTGAACAGGGCCAAACTGGGCTTATTTCGCTGTGAAAGTGACATTTAGGCACGGACTTGGAAAACCTTGTCTGAACCCCTCCATCCTTCCTGTAGCTGCTCAGACTCTGCTTCTCTGCCCCCAGCCAAGCTTATAGGCCTGCAGAGTGTCTAGTTTTGAAGATACAGACTCTGCTAAGCAAAAGTGAACAGGGCCAAACTGGGCTTATTTCGCTGTGAAAGTGACATTTAGGCACGGAGTTGGAAAACCTTGTCTGAACCCCTCCATCCTTCCTGTAGCTGCTCAGACTCTGCTTCTCTAGCCCCAGCCAAGCTTATAGGCCTGCAGAGTGTCTAGTTTTGAAGATACAGACTCTGCTAAGCAAAAGTGAACAGGGCCAAACTGGGCTTATTTCGCTGTGAAAGTGACATTTAGGCACGGAGTTGGAAAACCTTGTCTGAACCCCTCCATCCTTCCTGTAGCTGCTCAGACTCTGCTTCTCTGCCCCCAGCCAAGCTTATAGGCCTGCAGAGTGTCTAGTTTTGAAGATACAGACTCTGCTAAGCAAAAGTGAACAGGGCCAAACTGGGCTTATTTCGCTGTGAAAGTGACATTTAGGCACGGAGTTGGAAAACCTTGTCTGAACCCCTCCATCCTTCCTGTAGCTGCTCAGACTCTGCTTCTCTGCCCCCAGCCAAGCTTATAGGCCTGCAGAGTGTCTAGTTTTGAAGATACAGACTCTGCTAAGCAAAAGTGAACAGGGCCAAACTGGGCTTATTTCGCTGTGAAAGTGACATTTAGGCACGGAGTTGGAAAACCTTGTCTGAACCCCTCCATCCTTCCTGTAGCTGCTCAGACTCTGCTTCTCTGCCCCCAGCCAAGCTTATAGGCCTGCAGAGTGTCTAGTTTTGAAGATACAGACTCTGCTAAGCAAAAGTGAACAGGGCCAAACTGGGCTTATTTCGCTGTGAAAGTGACATTTAGGCACGGAGTTGGAAAACCTTGTCTGAACCCCTCCATCCTTCCTGTAGCTGCTCAGACTCTGCTTCTCTGCCCCCAGCCAAGCTTATAGGCCTGCAGAGTGTCTAGTTTTGAAGATACAGACTCTGCTAAGCAAAAGTGAACAGGGCCAAACTGGGCTTATTTCGCTGTGAAAGTGACATTTAGGCACGGAGTTGGAAAACCTTGTCTGAACCCCTCCATCCTTCCTGTAGCTGCTCAGACTCTGCTTCTCTGCCCCCAGCCAAGCTTATAGGCCTGCAGAGTGTCTAGTTTTGAAGATACAGACTCTGCTAAGCAAAAGTGAATAGGGCCAAACTGGGCTTATTTCGCTGTGAAAGTGACATTTAGGCACGGAGTTGGAAAACCTTGTCTGAACCCCTCCATCCTTCCTGTAGCTGCTCAGACTCTGCTTCTCTGCCCCCAGCCAAGCTTATAGGCCTGCAGAGTGTCTAGTTTTGAAGATACAGACTCTGCTAAGCAAAAGTGAACAGGGCCACACTGGGCTTATTTCGCTGTGAAAGTGACATTTAGGCACGGAGTTGGAAAACCTTGTCTGAACGCCTCCATCCTTCCTGTAGCTGCTCAGACTCTGCTTCTCTGCCCCCAGCCAAGCTTATAGGCCTGCAGAGTGTCTAGTTTTGAAGATACAGACTCTGCTAAGCAAAAGTGAACAGGGCCAAACTGGGCTTAT
This sequence comes from Electrona antarctica, assembly GCF_951216825.1. Taxonomy (NCBI): domain Eukaryota; kingdom Metazoa; phylum Chordata; class Actinopteri; order Myctophiformes; family Myctophidae; genus Electrona; species Electrona antarctica. The sequence continues at coordinate 10,202 of NW_027638320.1, forward strand.
TTCGCTGTGAAAGTGACATTTAGGCACGGAGTTGGAAAACCTTGTCTGAACCCCTCCATCCTTCCTGTAGCTGCTCAGACTCTGCTTCTCTGCCCCCAGCCAAGCTTATAGGCCTGCAGAGTGTCTAGTTTTGAAGATACAGACTCTGCTAAGCAAAAGTGAACAGGGCCAAACTGGGCTTATTTCGCTGTGAAAGTGACATTTAGGCACGGAGTTGGAAAACCTTGTCTGAACCCCTCCATCCTTCCTGTAGCTGCTCAGACTCTGCTTCTCTGCCCCCAGCCAAGCTTATAGGCCTGCAGAGTGTCTAGTTTTGAAGATACAGACTCTGCTAAGCAAAAGTGAACAGGGCCAAACTGGGCTTATTTCGCTGTGAAAGTGACATTTAGGCACGGAGTTGGAAAACCTTGTCTGAACCCCTCCATCCTTCCTGTAGCTGCTCAGACTCTGCTTCTCTGCCCCCAGCCAAGCTTATAGGCCTGCAGAGTGTCTAGTTTTGAAGATACAGACTCTGCTAAGCAAAAGTGAACAGGGCCAAACTGGGCTTATTTCGCTGTGAAAGTGACATTTAGGCACGGAGTTGGAAAACCTTGTCTGAACCCCTCCATCCTTCCTGTAGCTGCTCAGACTCTGCTTCTCTGCCCCCAGCCAAGCTTATAGGCCTGCAGAGTGTCTAGTTTTGAAGATACAGACTCTGCTAAGCAAAAGTGAACAGGGCCAAACTGGGCTTATTTCGCTGTGAAAGTGACATTTAGGCACGGAGTTGGAAAACCTTGTCTGAACCCCTCCATCCTTCCTGTAGCTGCTCAGACTCTGCTTCTCTGCCCCCAGCCAAGCTTATAGGCCTGCAGAGTGTCTAGTTTTGAAGATACAGACTCTGCTAAGCAAAAGTGAACAGGGCCAAACTGGGCTTATTTCGCTGTGAAAGTGACATTTAGGCACGGAGTTGGAAAACCTTGTCTGAACCCCTCCATCCTTCCTGTAGCTGCTCAGACTCTGCTTCTCTGCCCCCAGCCAAGCTTATAGGCCTGCAGAGTGTCTAGTTTTGAAGATACAGACTCTGCTAAGCAAAAGTGAACAGGGCCAAACTGGGCTTATTTCGCTGTGAAAGTGACATTTAGGCACGGAGTTGGAAAACCTTGTCTGAACCCCTCCATCCTTCCTGTAGCTGCTCAGACTCTGCTTCTCTGCCCCCAGCCAAGCTTATAGGCCTGCAGAGTGTCTAGTTTTGAAGATACAGACTCTGCTAAGCAAAAGTGAACAGGGCCAAACTGGGCTTATTTCGCTGTGAAAGTGACATTTAGGCACGGAGTTGGAAAACCTTGTCTGAACCCCTCCATCCTTCCTGTAGCTGCTCAGACTCTGCTTCTCTGCCCCCAGCCAAGCTTATAGGCCTGCAGAGTGTCTAGTTTTGAAGATACAGACTCTGCTAAGCAAAAGTGAACAGGGCCAAACTGGGCTTATTTCGCTGTGAAATTTCGATGTCACTTTCACAGCGAAATAAGCCCAGTTTGGCCCTGTTCACTTTTGCTTAGCAGAGTCTGTATCTTCAAAACTAGACACTCTGCAGGCCTATAAGCTTGGCTGGGGGCAGAGAAGCAGAGTCTGAGCAGCTACAGGAAGGATGGAGGGGTTCAGACAAGGTTTTCCAACTCCGTGCCTAAATGTCACTTTCACAGCGAAATAAGCCCAGTTTGGCCCTGTTCACTTTTGCTTAGCAGAGTCTGTATCTTCAAAACTAGACACTCTGCAGGCCTATAAGCTTGGCTGGGGGCAGAGAAGCAGAGTCTGAGCAGCTACAGGAAGGATGGAGGGGTTCAGACAAGGTTTTCCAACTCCGTGCCTAAATGTCACTTTCACAGCGAAATAAGCCCAGTTTGGCCCTGTTCACTTTTGCTTAGCAGAGTCTGTATCTTCAAAACTAGACACTCTGCAGGCCTATAAGCTTGGCTGGGGGCAGAGAAGCAGAGTCTGAGCAGCTACAGGAAGGATGGAGGGGTTCAGACAAGGTTTTCCAACTCCGTGCCTAAATGTCACTTTCACAGCGAAATAAGCCCAGTTTGGCCCTGTTCACTTTTGCTTAGCAGAGTCTGTATCTTCAAAACTAGACACTCTGCAGGCCTATAAGCTTGGCTGGGGGCAGAGAAGCAGAGTCTGAGCAGCTACAGGAAGGATGGAGGGGTTCAGACAAGGTTTTCCAACTCCGTGCCTAAATGTCACTTTCACAGCGAAATAAGCCCAGTTTGGCCCTGTTCACTTTTGCTTAGCAGAGTCTGTATCTTCAAAACTAGACACTCTGCAGGCCTATAAGCTTGGCTGGGGGCAGAGAAGCAGAGTCTGAGCAGCTACAGGAAGGATGGAGGGGTTCAGACAAGGTTTTCCAACTCCGTGCCTAAATGTCACTTTCACAGCGAAATAAGCCCAGTTTGGCCCTGTTCACTTTTGCTTAGCAGAGTCTGTATCTTCAAAACTAGACACTCTGCAGGCCTATAAGCTTGGCTGGGGGCAGAGAAGCAGAGTCTGAGCAGCTACAGGAAGGATGGAGGGGTTCAGACAAGGTTTTCCAACTCCGTGCCTAAATGTCACTTTCACAGCGAAATAAGCCCAGTTTGGCCCTGTTCACTTTTGCTTAGCAGAGTCTGTATCTTCAAAACTAGACACTCTGCAGGCCTATAAGCTTGGCTGGGGGCAGAGAAGCAGAGTCTGAGCAGCTACAGGAAGGATGGAGGGGTTCAGACAAGGTTTTCCAACTCCGTGCCTAAATGTCACTTTCACAGCGAAATAAGCCCAGTTTGGCCCTGTTCACTTTTGCTTAGCAGAGTCTGTATCTTCAAAACTAGACACTCTGCAGGCCTATAAGCTTGGCTGGGGGCAGAGAAGCAGAGTCTGAGCAGCTACAGGAAGGATGGAGGGGTTCAGACAAGGTTTTCCAACTCCGTGCCTAAATGTCACTTTCACAGCGAAATAAGCCCAGTTTGGCCCTGTTCACTTTTGCTTAGCAGAGTCTGTATCTTCAAAACTAGACACTCTGCAGGCCTATAAGCTTGGCTGGGGGCAGAGAAGCAGAGTCTGAGCAGCTACAGGAAGGATGGAGGGGTTCAGACAAGGTTTTCCAACTCCGTGCCTAAATGTCACTTTCACAGCGAAATAAGCCCAGTTTGGCCCTGTTCACTTTTGCTTAGCAGAGTCTGTATCTTCAAAACTAGACACTCTGCAGGCCTATAAGCTTGGCTGGGGGCAGAGAAGCAGAGTCTGAGCAGCTACAGGAAGGATGGAGGGGTTCAGACAAGGTTTTCCAACTCCGTGCCTAAATGTCACTTTCACAGCGAAATAAGCCCAGTTTGGCCCTGTTCACTTTTGCTTAGCAGAGTCTGTATCTTCAAAACTAGACACTCTGCAGGCCTATAAGCTTGGCTGGGGGCAGAGAAGCAGAGTCTGAGCAGCTACAGGAAGGATGGAGGGGTTCAGACAAGGTTTTCCAACTCCGTGCCTAAATGTCACTTTCACAGCGAAATAAGCCCAGTTTGGCCCTGTTCACTTTTGCTTAGCAGAGTCTGTATCTTCAAAACTAGACACTCTGCAGGCCTATAAGCTTGGCTGGGGGCAGAGAAGCAGAGTCTGAGCAGCTACAGGAAGGATGGAGGGGTTCAGACAAGGTTTTCCAAGTCCGTGCCTAAATCTCACTTTCACAGCGAAATAAGCCCAGTTTGGCCCTGTTCACTTTTGCTTAGCAGAGTCTGTATCTTCAAAACTAGACACTCTGCAGGCCTATATCAGCCCAATATCAATATCAGCCCAATATCAATATCAGCCCAATATCAGCATCAGCCCAATATCAGCATCAGCCCAATATCAGCATCAGCCCAATATCAGCATCAGCCCAATATCAGCATCAGCCCAATATCAGCATCAGCCCAATATCAGCATCAGCCCAATATCAGCATCAGCCCAATATCAGCATCAGCCCAATATCAGCATCAGCCCAATATCAGCATCAGCCCAATATCAGCATCAGCCCAATATCAGCATCAGCCCAATATCAGCATCAGCCCAATATCAGCATCAGCCCAATATCAGCATCAGCCCAATATCAGCATCAGCCCAATATCAGCATCAGCCCAATATCAGCATCAGCCCAATATCAGCATCAGCCCAATATCAGCATCAGCCCAATATCAGCATCAGCCCAATATCAGCATCAGCCCAATATCAGCATCAGCCCAATATCAGCATCAGCCCAATATCAGCATCAGCCCAATATCAGCATCAGCCCAATATCAGCATCAGCCCAATATCAGCATCAGCCCAATATCAGCATCAGCCCAATATCAGCATCAGCCCAATATCAGCATCAGCCCAATATCAGCATCAGCCCAATATCAGCATCAGCCCAATATCAGCATCAGCCCAATATCAGCATCAGCCCAATATCAGCATCAGCCCAATATCAGCATCAGCCCAATATCAGCATCAGCCCAATATCAGCATCAGCCCAATATCAGCATCAGCCCAATATCAGCATCAGCCCAATATCAGCATCAGCCCAATATCAGCATCAGCCCAATATCAGCATCAGCCCAATATCAGCATCAGCCCAATATCAGCATCAGCCCAATATCAGCATCAGCCCAATATCAGCATCAGCCCAATATCAGCATCAGCCCAATATCAGCATCAGCCCAATATCAGCATCAGCCCAATATCAGCATCAGCCCAATATCAGCATCAGCCCAATATCAGCATCAGCCCAATATCAGCATCAGCCCAATATCAGCATCAGCCCAATATCAGCATCAGCCCAATATCAGCATCAGCCCAATATCAGCATCAGCCCAATATCAGCATCAGCCCAATATCAGCATCAGCCCAATATCAGCATCAGCCCAATATCAGCATCAGCCCAATATCAGCATCAGCCCAATATCAGCATCAGCCCAATATCAGCATCAGCCCAATATCAGCATCAGCCCAATATCAGCATCAGCCCAATATCAGCATCAGCCCAATATCAGCATCAGCCCAATATCAGCATCAGCTGATATTATATCATATTGGGCTGCTTCTCTGCCCCCAGCCAAGCTTATAGGCCTGCAGAGTGTCTAGGGCTGATGCTGATATTGGGCTGATGCTGATATTGGGCTGATGCTGATATTGGGCTGATGCTGATATTGGGCTGATGCTGATATTGGGCTGATGCTGATATTGGGCTGATGCTGATATTGGGCTGATGCTGATATTGGGCTGATGCTGATATTGGGCTGATGCTGATATTGGGCTGATGCTGATATTGGGCTGATGCTGATATTGGGCTGATGCTGATATTGGGCTGATGCTGATATTGGGCTGATGCTGATATTGGGCTGATGCTGATATTGGGCTGATGCTGATATTGGGCTGATGCTGATATTGGGCTGATGCTGATATTGGGCTGATGCTGATATTGGGCTGATGCTGATATTGGGCTGATGCTGATATTGGGCTGATGCTGATATTGGGCTGATGCTGATATTGGGCTGATGCTGATATTGGGCTGATGCTGATATTGGGCTGATGCTGATATTGGGCTGATGCTGATATTGGGCTGATGCTGATATTGGGCTGATGCTGATATTGGGCTGATGCTGATATTGGGCTGATGCTGATATTGGGCTGATGCTGATATTGGGCTGATGCTGATATTGGGCTGATGCTGATATTGGGCTGATGCTGATATTGGGCTGATGCTGATATTGGGCTGATGCTGATATTGGGCTGATGCTGATATTGGGCTGATGCTGATATTGGGCTGATGCTGATATTGGGCTGATGCTGATATTGGGCTGATGCTGATATTGGGCTGATGCTGATATTGGGCTGATGCTGATATTGGGCTGATGCTGATATTGGGCTGATGCTGATATTGGGCTGATGCTGATATTGGGCTGATGCTGATATTGGGCTGATGCTGATATTGGGCTGATGCTGATATTGGGCTGATGCTGATATTGGGCTGATGCTGATATTGGGCTGATGCTGATATTGGGCTGATGCTGATATTGGGCTGATGCTGATATTGGGCTGATGCTGATATTGGGCTGATGCTGATATTGGGCTGATGCTGATATTGGGCTGATGCTGATATTGGGCTGATGCTGATATTGGGCTGATGCTGATATTGGGCTGATGCTGATATTGGGCTGATGCTGATATTGGGCTGATGCTGATATTGGGCTGATGCTGATATTGGGCTGATGCTGATATTGGGCTGATGCTGATATTGGGCTGATGCTGATATTGGGCTGATGCTGATATTGGGCTGATGCTGATATTGGGCTGATGCTGATATTGGGCTGATGCTGATATTGGGCTGATGCTGATATTGGGCTGATGCTGATATTGGGCTGATGCTGATATTGGGCTGATGCTGATATTGGGCTGATGCTGATATTGGGCTGATGCTGATATTGGGCTGATGCTGATATTGGGCTGATGCTGATATTGGGCTGATGCTGATATTGGGCTGATGCTGATATTGGGCTGATGCTGATATTGGGCTGATGCTGATATTGGGCTGATGCTGATATTGGG
>NW_027638319.1:0-10261 GCF_951216825.1 Electrona antarctica
CGAGCTTGTAGGTCTGCTATTTTTTTAAATATCGTGAAAATGAGGCACAAATCTTTGAATATATATTCTTTCAGAAGACTCAAATGGGGTTAGACTCCCAGTGAGTGAATCCAGATTGCCATGCTCTGTTTATCCACTCACATTCTGACCTCTCCATCACTTTGGCTCTAGTCATCACTCCCTCCGTTCCCCACACCACCGCTCCATGCTTCAGTTTACATCACGTTGATCACACTTTCACCACGTATCTCTCACCACGTATCTCTCACTCACGCATCCTCTCACCCACGTATCTCTCACCCACGTATCTCTCACCACGCATCTCTCACCACGTATCTCTCACCACGTATCTCTCACCACGTATCTCTCACCACGTATCTCTCACCACGTATCTCTCACCACGCATCTCTCACCACGTATTCTCTCACCACGTATCTCTCACCACGTATCTCTCACCACGCATCTCTCACCACGTATCTCTCACCACGTATCTCTCACCACGTATCTCTCACCACGTATCTCTCACCACGTATCTCTCACCACGTATCTCTCACCACGCATCTCTCACCACGTATCTCTCACCACGTATCTCTCACCACGCATCTCTCACCACGCATTCTCTCACCACGTATCTCTCACCACGTATCTCTCACCAACCGTATCTCTCACCACGCATCTCTCACCACGTATCTCTCACCACGTATCTCTCACCACGTATCTCTCACCACGCATCTCTCACCACGTATCTCTCACACACGTATCTCTCACCACGTATCGTCTCTCACCACGTATCTCTCACCACGTATCTCTCACCACGTATCTCTCACCACGTATCTCTCACCACGTATCTCTCACCACGTATCTCTCACCACGTATCTCTCACCACGCATCTCTCACCACGTATCTCTCACCACGTATCTCTCACCACGCATCTCTCACCACGTATCTCTCACCACGTATCTCTCACCACGTATCTCTCACCACGTATCTCTCACCACGTATCTCTCAACGACAGATCACCCCTGCAGCGCAGCGCGTCACACTACTATACCGTATATGTATGCATTACGTTCACATTCTGTGTACAATATTCCCATAACAGTGTCATTGAAAGATTACATTTTGGATGACAAATGACTCACCCCGTGTGTGTGTGTGTGTGTTTTTCAATTATTTACAACTGGAAGCTTGTGTGCCTGCGCAGTGCTCACGTCGTGAAACACACACACACACACACACACACACACATCACACACACACACACACACACACACACACACACACACACACACACACACACACACACACACACACACACACACACGACACACACACACACACACACACACACACACACACACACACACACACACACACAAACACACACACCAACCCCCCCCCCCCCGTTCTGTCTTTGGCCACTGACCGTGTTTTTTCCGTGCCAGGCAATGCGTGTAATCGGTCCATCGCCCAGAGAGAGAGATGCCTAAATTGCAGAGAGGGAAGTAGTACGTTTTTCTTTTTTTTAGCTGTTTTTGAGCAAGGATAGAGAGAGGTAGGGAAACTACAGGGAGAGGGAGTGTTCCGTGCTGAGAGCAGTTCCACGAATGCCCCGCTGTGATTGGCCAGTAAAGTCGAATACCCACAAAAGTTGGGTCGTTTAGGGCAGTCCCCTGACCGCGGAGAGCAAAGGTCAGTTTCTCGAAGGATTTGTCATCTAGGAGGGTTAATTAAACAAATTGAACCCCCATGTAAATCACAAAAATGTGGGTTTTTTGCACAAAAAACACTCCTTGGGCCATAGCCACTTGCCCAAATGTGCTCAAAAGTGCTCAAATATGCTCAAATATGCTGACCTCAGCACATTTGTGATGACGGCTATGGCTGTTTTTAGCCCAAGGAGTGTTTTTTGTGCAAAACTAATGCTTGGAATGGATTCAGAATCATGAAAACCCCTAGTTTGACACGTCACATGCTACTGAAAGCAGAATGAATTTTAGGTAAGTTTGCCTTATTGTGCCTTAATCCATTCTGGGCGGGAACCCCTTTTGGTGTTTAAAGCATTATGTTATACTTTAGCTATTGAAAAATAGCAGATCTACAATCTCATAGCGCGGCACCGAGTGCCGCGCTACGAGCTTGTAGGTCTGCTATTTTTTAAAAATCTTGAAAATGTGCCTCAAACCTTTGAATATATATTATTACAGAGTGAAATTTTTAACTCAAATCTTTGCTTCTGGGGGAGGTCCCTGGAACAACATATTTTCAGATGGGGGTGGAGGCATATTACATATAATTTTTGGGGTCCTTGACATGAACTATTGAGAACCACTGATACAGAAACATAAGGTTTTTCAGAAAACTGTCAGAATTTTGAAGACATTTTTTAAATTTCAATGTCAGGCCAGGTATGGGATGGTGGTCCATATGGATTTGGGGCTCTCATGAATTTTCCCCACATTTTTGAGATTTACACGGGGGCTCAATTAGTCCGTGTCCTTCTACAATAGCAGTGGCTCTTACTGCAAGCCCATTATTGTCACATCAGAAGCTTTACAGTTTGAAAGACTGGGTGGAATTATCTTCCGTATAAAAAGCTCCGGCTATTTGCAGTTTGGAAATCTATAGTCAAAGAACAGAGAAAGAAAAACAGAAAATGTCAGAACAACAACATTTTGAACAACGGTATCACGTATCTTTGCCGTCGGGTATAAACCTTGTATCTTGTTCATATGTTTATTTATTATGTTCTCATACATTTATGCCATACTTGGTCATACAACGACAAAGAAGTAGCAAAAAAGCAGCAACAAGGCTACTTTTTTTTAACCCATTTTGGGGCGGGAACCCCTTTTGGTGTTAGCTATTGAAAAATAGCAGATCTACAAGCTCATAGCGCGCCACTCGGTGGCGCGCTATGAGCTTGTAGATCTGCTATTTTTGAAAAATCGAAGAACGACTGACATAGAAACATAGCTTTTTCAGACAAGTCACAAACAAGGCCTTGTGACTAACTACAGTACATTGGAGGGTTGGCAGTCTCCAGCCAACAGCAACAATATGCAAAAGGTGTGTGCATTAAAAAAATGCAGGCAGACACCATCAGAGAGACATCACTTGGCAGCAGATAAGAAAACATTCATTCAATTTGATGGTTGACAAATGACTGTTGTCTTTTGCTACTCAGAGCAAACACAATCACACCCTGACAAAAGGAAATTCCGCAAATTAATAATACGTGTTCTTTATCCCATTCTGGACGGGAATCCCTTTTGATGTTATACTTTAGCTATTGAAAAAAAAAAAACAGATCTCCAAGCTCATAGCGAGATTGTAGATCTGCTATTTTTTGAAAAATCGTGAATGTGGTGCAAATCTTTGAATATATATTTCTTTCAGAGCGAACGTTTGTAACTCTTTGCTTCTGGGTCGGGAGTCCCTGGAACATCATATTTTCAGATGCGGGGTTGGCGGGCCAAGTACCATACATTTTTGGAGGGTCCTTGACGTGAAAATCTTTGCGAACGACTGACATAGAAACATGTTTTTTTTTTCAGGAAACTGTCAACTGATTTAGAAGACATTTGTAGAATCGTCCTCGGGTCTAAATGTGTTAACCCATTTTGGGCGGTTAACCCCTTTTGGTGTTAGCATTATGTTGTGCTTTAGCTATTGAAAAATAGCAGATCTACAAGCTCATAGCGCGCCACCGAGTGGCGCGCTACGAGCTTGTAGGTCTGCTATTTTTGAAAAATCGAAGAACGACTGACATAGAAACATAGCTTTTTCAGAAAACTGTCAGGATGTAGAAGACATTTTTAGAATCTGATCTCGGGTCTAAATGTGTTACGGAACGCTTGACTGAAGCAAACTACCTCATTTCATCCTCCTGTTTCTCCCATTTATATCCTCCCTTATGAAACAAAAAAAAACATGTGAATAGCAGCGCATGCTTTTATGGAAAACGCTTTGATTTTATTTGTTCCTCTTTCACTCTCTTCCAACAAGCATAAATTCCGTCGCTCGCCCATCATTCCCTCTCGTCGCTCACCCATCTCTCCCTCTCGCCGACACATACGGTAGACTGCGGATAAAAACCACATCTGGAGTGCATAAGTGTGTGTGTGTGTGTGTGTGTGTGTGTGTGTGTGTGTGTGTGTGTGTGTGTGTGTGTGTGTGTGTGTGTGTGTGTGTGTGTGTGTGTGTGTGTGTGTGTGTGTGTGATATAGAGCATGTCAGAGGCGTGTCAAAGTCATGTTAGGGTCATCGCTATGATGGACTGGGTGTGGTTAAAGACCATTACATAGGAGGGTGAAAGGTTAACGCGGTGGTGGTAATGGAATATGAACGTAATAATGACACAAATATACATGCAAACATGCACAACACGCACGCACGCACGAACACGCACTCACATCATGCATACGATGCAAAGACTATGGCAGATAGACAAGTACACATTCACTATGTGTACTGGATCTCTATAGATCTCGAGTTCTTTGATGTTCCTTAATTACCATAGACGGATAACAGTTTAAGTCCACGCTAATTATCCCTAATGTATAAATGATGGATAAGGGGTCAGGACAACTAGGTATTTTCGTGGAGGGGTCAGAATACAATTTGGACTTAACCCATTTTGGGCGGGAACCCCTTTTGGTGTTAGCATTATGTTATGCTTTAGCTATTGAAAAATAGCAGATCTACAAGCTCATAGCGCGCCACCGAGTGGCGCGCTATGAGCTTGTAGGTCTGCTATTTTTGAAAAATCGTGAAAATGTGCCTCAAATCTTTGAATATATATTCTTTCAGAGTTTCAGTTTTTTAACTAAAATCTTTGCTTCTGGGGAGGTCGCTGGAACAACATATTTTCAGATGGGAGGGTCGGCGGCATATTACATATAATTGTTGGGGTCCTTGACATGAAATATTGAGAACCACCGATATAGAAAGAGGTTTTTCAGAAAGATTTTTTTAAATTTCGATGTCAGGCCTAAATAGGTTAAACGGTTATTCGTCTATAGTGCTATTGACTTTGAATATTTTATTGACCGTTTGGAATAAGGTACAGCACAGCAATATACGTAAGAAGAAAATAATGATAATAATCCAAATGGATCATCACAAAAACAGCCAAAGGCTTTGTTTCCATTGTGATCCATCAACATTCAAGTGCTCTGGCTGCAACAGTCCAACGCACGTCAAGAGACTAATTTGCTAGCAGTGTAAACATTAGCCCATTTATACCTGGGATCAGATTCTAATGTCTTCTAAATCATTTTCTGAAAAACCTATGTTTGTATGTCAGTGGTTCTCAAACTATTCCACGTCATGGACCCCCAGAATTATATGTAATTGGCCGCCGACCCCCATCTGAAAATATGTTGTTCCAGGGACCCTCCCAGAAGCAAATATATGAGATAAAAAACGTTTGCTCTGAAAGAATATATATTCAGAGTTTTGCGCCACAAATTTTCTAAAATAGCAGATCTACAAGCTCAATATAGCGCGGCATCTGCTATTTTTTCAACAGCGAAAAGTATAACATTAATGCTTAAAACACCAAAAGGGTGTTCCCGTCCTGAAGGTGTTAGAGCAATGAACTGTGCTCCTATGACCTACTTCTGTCTGCAGGAGAGGCTAAACAATGGGCCGATTATTGTGCGACTCACACCGTTGAAGTTGAACATAAAAAAGAAATGCCCTCCCTACTGAAATCCAGGAATGTTGTTCTGCCTGACAAAGCCAAAACGGTGTCGTTCTTCTTCTCCATCTGTGGAGGACAGAGCTAGGTGTGGACTGGACCGATTCTTCGAGATGTTTAACCCATTCTGTACGGGAACCCCTTTTGGTGTTTTAACCCATTTTGACCTGAGATCAGATTCTAAAAATGTCTTCTACATCCTGACAGTTTTCTGAAAAAGCTATGTTTCTATGTCAGTGGTTCTTCGATTTTTCAAAAATAGCAGACCTACAAGCTCGTAGCGCGCCACTCGGTGGCGCGCTATGGTAAATGGTAAATGGTAAATGGTGCATTTATATAGCGCCTTTATCCAAGGCGCTTTACATAGATTGTGCATTACATTCACCCATTCACACACACATTCATACACCGATTGCGGCGGAAGCCATGCAAGGTACCAACCAGCACATCGGGAGCAATTTGGGGTTCAGTGTCTTGCCCAAGGACACTTCGACATGTAGCCAGGAGGAGCCGGGGTTCGAACCGCCGACCCATGGATCATTGGACGACCTGCTCTACCTCTTGAGCCACCGTCGCCACTCGGTGGCGCGCTATGAGCTTGTAGATCTGCTATTTTTCAATAGCTAAAGCATAACATAATGCTAACACCAAAAGGGGTTCCCGCCCAAAATGGCATTACTAGACCTGTACGTGCCCGTCGGCTACCGGCCTACTTGAGAACGGGAACCTAATAATACCCGTTGTCAACTTGTCATAGCACACGTTTTAACTGTCTGTCTGTGTTCCACATGGAGATCTCTGTATCCGCCTGTGTCTGACTGAAGAGGGCAAACTGACGGACTGTGAAAAGTGGACTGGTTAAGTAATCAATTGTCAGGTGTGGGGTTGCCATGGCAATCATTATTGGCTGAGTCAGAGGCTGGAAATTGCACAGGTGAGGGGATTTAGGCTGATTAGGCCCACTGGCAGAGCCTGACCAGAGCCTTTTGTGGTGGTTCTGGAGAACCGTGGGTCCGACCGACTCGATACCGGGCACTGCACTCCCTGTGGTGGTGTGGAACGCGTGTGTCGAATTTGAAGTCGGTGGGGCGAACGGTTCTCGAGTTACATGCATTACAACCGTAACACACACACACACGCACGCACGCACGCAGAGACATTTATAGTTAGATATTCGGCATTTGAGCCACGGGCCACGATTTGATGACATTTAGCCTCTCAGACCCAAAACGTAGAATATTTTGTTATCGTTGGATAAGATTTTGTCCACAATTCCATGCTGTAGGTATAGGAGATAACAGGCAAACGATCAAAATGACATTTCTTCTACATTCTCTAAATGGTGCAGTAGACTAGCTGGCTGCACATAAAGAAATGCAGATGTTTAACTCTTGAGAGCGTACAATTAAAACCAAATGGACCCATATGAGGGTCCATTTGGTTTCATTTGACCCTCTCAAGAGTTAAATATATATAAAGGGTTGACCCATTTTGGGCGGGAACCCCTTTTGGTGTTAGCATTATGTTACGCTTTAGCTATTGAAAAATAGCAGATCTACAAGCTCATAGCGCGCCACCGAGTGGCGCGCTACGAGCTTGTAGGTCTGCTATTTTTGAAAAATCGAAGAACGACTGACATAGAAACAGCTTTTTCAGAAAACTGTCAGGATGTAGAAGACATTTTTAGAATCTGATCTCAGGTCAAAATGGGTTAAAGGCATGTAAGGGTCCATTTGGTTACCAACTCTCCATCATTTAGCTGCAGGGGACCACCCTCAAGGACCACTGGTGGTCCCTGGACCACTGGTTGAGAACCACTGCTCTAGTACCAACAGAGGGGGCCCAATGGGGACCAGTTATTTTTCCCCCCACAGATCGAAACTCCATGCAGGTTTGACGTCCGTTTCGAGAATGTGTTTCAATTGACTTCTCCTGTGTGTGTGTGTGTGTGTGTGTGTGTGCGTGGGCGGTGCACTCCTTTTGAATCGGACCCTCTGGCTTTAACCTCTGTGCGCTATAATAAAATAAAAAAGCGCCACAGGGATCTCTGTGAGGCACAGACTCAGTCTCAGTATAACAGACAGACATACAGCAGCTTCCCTGTGGAGATCGGCCAGTGAACTGAACCCTGCCAATCAACCCCGACCCCCTCTGGGAAACAATATGAGATCTTCTCGGTCGGTCAGCGATCATTCCTAATTAACATGAGTAAAGAGCCATTCATATACGCAGAAACGCACGCACGCACGCACGCACGCACGCACGCACGCACAGGCGTGCTAATTTAAGTCAGAGGTGAGGGTATGATAAGTGTGTCACAGACACAGTTGTTATCAGATTGAAAGAGGTTTTGAGGTGCTTTGTGTCATGGCCAGAGAATGTCAAACCATAACATCTCTGCTCAAGATGTCATCACTGTCGAAATACATGGAGACATAGTGCTCTCTCTCTCTCTCTCTCTCACCGACGCGCGCGCGCGCACGCACGCACGCACGCACGCACGCACAGCACACGCACACGCACACAGCACACACACACACACACACACACACACACACACACACACACACACACACACACACACACACACACACACACACACACACACACACACACACACACACTACCAGGACTGTTTTGTCAGACTGAAGTGTATGTGGTGTTAGTCTTGTCTACTTACAGTAGAGAGACACACTTTTTGTTACACGGAAACGATCCCCGACATTTCAACCGTCTCTACTTCATCCAACTATAAATGCACCAAGTCCCTGTATGTCTGTACGTGCGTATGTAATCCACGGAACTCGGGAACCGTTCGCCCGCCCCACCGACTTCAAATTTCGACACACGCGTTCCACACCACCACAGGGAGTGCATGCAGTGCCCGGGGGTCGAGTATGGTCGGACCCACGGTTGTCCAGAACCTGCCCCAAAAAGGCCTTTTGGGCCCGGGCTCTGGACTGGACAGGAACCCCCTGCCCAGTGTCCATATATGGAGCTGGCCTGTTCTGACAGCTGCATAGACTATACATATTTGGGCATGCCTATAACAAAGAACTCCATATACTGTATGGCCCACAGGCATCTGTACTGTACTTGGTCCTCTTCCTTTCCTCTCTATACCAAATACTTTCACTGAAACAAAATCTCTTCCAAATCCGTCAACAAGGCCTTTCCATAATGCAGTGGATAAAATATGTGCGTGGCATTTCTTTTTTTAAAACAATGTTTTATCATATAGGAAAACTATTGGTGGAGAGGTTTGTCTGAACCCATGTTATGCTTAGCTGTGATTGGACCATAGCAGTTTGTGGAGGGGTCAAAGGTCAATTGATCTCAAGTGACTTTTCAGGTGCAGTACTTAGTTTAGACAGTTTTTGGTTTAGACTAGTCATTGGTTAGACCAGTCATTAGTCCTACAACCTATCTCAAACCCTCACCCTAAACCTAAGCTCCCACGGGGCAGCACACCTAAACCTAACCTTAACCCATGTCTAACCAATGACTAGTCTAAACCAAGTATGCACCCCGCCTCTTTCTGCCCGTGTGTTCCCTGCAGTGGCGTGGCGAAGGCCCGCGTGATGGCGTACTTCGGGGAGGGCTCGGGGCCCATCCACGTGGACAACGTGAAGTGCGGCGGCGAGGAGCGCTCGCTGGTCGACTGCATCAAGCAGGCGCCCGGCTCGCACAACTGCCGCCACACCGAGGACGCGGGCGTCATCTGTGACTACGGCCAATCACAGGCCAGCTCCAAAGAGCTCAAAGGTCAGTGATGCTAATTAACCCATTTTGGGCGGGAACCCATTTTGGTGTTAGCATTATGTTATGCTTTAGCTATTTAAAAATAGCAGATCTACAAGCTCATAGCGCGCCACCGAGTGGCGCGCTACGAGCTTGTAGATCTGCTATTTTTGAAAAATCAAAGAACGACTGACATAGAAACATAGCTTTTTCAGAAAACCGTCAGGATGTAGAAGACATTTTTAGAATCTGATCTCAGGTCAAAATGGCCAGCTGCATATCAACCTATATCCGTATCCGTTTGCATTATAAATTAATTGAGAAAGTACTGGTTAAAGTGGTTAAAATATAATGCCATAATGAATGAACGAACGAACGAACGGACGTACGGCTGTTTTGACAACAAAGTCAAAGAATATAGGCCAAATAAAAAAGTAGAAAGAAGAATAAACGTATATAACCCTAGCCTTGTATTCCTGATACTTCAGCGTCATCTCTTGATGTCCATAAATGCATATACAACATGGTCTTATTTAAAGGTATATTCAGTGATTTGACTTAATTCAAATATCACTTATTTTTTCTTTTTTTCTGGATAATCCTCCCTACTATAGAGTGTGCTGACCATATAAGGAGTTCCTCCCTATCCCCAGTGAGCCCCTGGGGTCAAAAAACCCTAGTTTCAGTTTTGGTGGCGGGTGGCAAAGCCTTCATCCAATCAGGATGAGAGGGGCCTTCCTCCAATCATGATCGAGTGGGGGTGGGCCTTGGTGCACTTCCCCCCACTGTAGAGCGTGTGCATGTGCACATTTTGTT
>NW_027638318.1:0-197500 GCF_951216825.1 Electrona antarctica
ACACACACACACACACACACCTGTACTGTACACACGCACACACCTGTACTGTACACACACACGCACACACACACACACACCTGTACTGTACACACGCACACACACACACCTGTACTGTGCACACACACACCTGTACTGTACACACGCACACACACACACACACACACACCTGTACTGTACACACGCACACACACACCTGTACTGTACACACGCACACACACACACACACACACACCTGTACTGTACACACGCACACACACACACACACACACCTGTACTGTACACACGCGCGCACACACACACACACACACACACACACACACACACACACACACACACACACACACACACACACACACACACATACACACACACACACACACACACACACACACACACACACACGGGAAGGAAGGAAAGGTTGAATGAAGGAAGGAAGGAAGGAAGGAAGGGAGGGAGGAAGGAAGGAAGGAAGGAAGGAAGGGAGGGAGGGAGGGAGGGAGGGAGGGAGGAAGGAAGGAAGGAAGGAAGGAAGGAAGGAAGGAAGGAAGGAAGGAAGGAAGGAAGGAAGGAAGGAAGGAAGGGAGGGAGGGAGGGAGGGAGGGAGGGAGGGAGGGAGGGAGGGAGGGAGGGAGGGAGGAAGGAAGGAAGGAAGGAAGGAAGGAAGGAAGGAAGGAAGGAAGGAAGGAAGGAAGGAAGGCAGGGAGTGAGGGAGGAAGGAAGGAAGGCTCCCTCCCCCCTCTCTCTCTCTCTCCCCCCCCCTCTCTCTCTCTCTCTCTCCCCCCCCTCTTCCTGCCCCCCTCTCTCTCTCACACACACACACACACACACACACACACACACACACACACACACACACACACACACACACACACACACACACACACACACACGTGTGTGCGCCGCGCCCACGCACGCACACTCACCTGCGTTGCCTCCGCACGCACGCACGCAGTCAGTCACTTGCGTTGCCGTTGCGCGCTGCACGCTCGGTGTCCCGTGTCGGACTATTGCCTCGTCTAAACATTGCCTCGTCTAAACTACGGTTTTCGGACTATTGCCGGAACTTCTGTCTTGCTAATGTCATCTCGGACCGTTGGAGTAAAAATACGGTATTTCGGACAATGGTCCGACACTGTCGGACCATTGTCCCGTCGGCTATAAGGGTGTCGGAGAAAAGTCCGCCCCCCGTTGTGAGTGGTGTGGGTTTGGGCCTAAAACATGAAGGCGTTGTGACTGGTGTGGGTTTGGGCCTAAAACATGAAGGCGTTGTGACTGGTGTGGGTTTGGGCCTAAAACATGAAGGCGTTGTGACTGGTGTGGGTTTGGGCCTAAAACATGACTGGTGTGGGTTTGGGCCTAAAACATGACTGGTGTGGGTTTGGGCCTAAAACATGACTGGTGTGGGTTTGGGCCTAAAACATGACTGGTGTGGGTTTGGGCCTAAAACATGAATGCTTCGCAAAACCTAAGGGATGAAAACATCAACTGGACGAGAGACAGCAGAGTGAATAGGTGGAGCGGACCTTGAAATGAACACTGGTAAAGTACAGTCTGCCTACTGTTTATTTAACGCTGGTAAAGTACAGTCTGCCTACTGTTTATTTAACACTGGTAAAGTACAGTCTGCCTACTGTTTATTTAACACTGGTAAAGTACAGTCTGCCCACTGTTTATTTAACACTGGTAAAGTACAGTCTGCCTACTGTTTATTTAACGCTGGTAAAGTACAGTCTGCCCACTGTTTATTTAACACTGGTAAAGTACAGTCTGCCCACTGTTTATTTAACACTGGTAAAGTACAGTCTGCCCACTGTTTATTTAACGCTGGTAAAGTACAGTCTGCCCACTGTTTATTTAACACTGGTAAAGTACAGTCTGCCCACTGTTTATTTAACACTGGTAAAGTACAGTCTGCCTACTGTTTATTTAACGCTGGTAAAGTACAGTCTGCCCACTGTTTATTTAACACTGGTAAAGTACAGTCTGCCCACTGTTTATTTAACGCTGGTAAAGTACAGTCTGCCTACTGTTTATTTAACGCTGGTAAAGTACAGTCTGCCTACTGTTTATTTAACACTGGTAAAGTACAGTCTGCCTACTGTTTATTTAACGCTGGTAAAGTACAGTCTGCCCACTGTTTATTTAACGCTGGTAAAGTACAGTCTGCCTACTGTTTATTTAACGCTGGTAAAGTACAGTCTGCCCACTGTTTATTTAACACTGGTAAAGTACAGTCTGCCTACTGTTTATTTAACATTACATTACATTACAGTCATTTAGCAGACGCTTTTATCCAAAGCGACTTACAATAAGTGTATTCAACATAGGTAGGGAACAAAAACTACTAATCACCAGAAGTCTTTAGTGCATTTTCTGCAAAAACAAGCAACCAAGAGTATACCTAGCGCTAAGGTAAAAGTGCAATATATCAGCTACCTATTTCCTTAAACAGATGAGACAAAATAGCTAAATCAAATGAGCATGAGCTTAAACAATTAAGTGTATCGACTAAACAAGATCCAATAAACAATACAACAATAGAAAACAAGCGTTCGTACAACTAGTTAACAACAAGTAGGTCAGGCAGAGAGGAAGGGTAGTGTTTCCTGAAGAGGTGGGTTTTCAACCTGCGGCGAAATATGGGCAGTGACTCTGCTGTCCTAACATCAGTGGGAAGTTCATTCCACCACTGTGGGGCCAGAACAGAAAAGAGTCGTGACCGTGTGGATCGGCCAGAAGGACCCTTGAGTGACGAGGCAATCAGTCGCCCCGATGTGGCAGACCGAAGTGGTCGGGCAGGGGTGTAGGCATCGACCATAGCCCGGAGGTAGGAAGGAGCTGTTCCTTTCACTGCCCTATAGGCTAACACCAGGGTTTTGAACTGGATGCGAGCCGCTACGGGGAGCCAGTGTAGAGAACGGAGAAGGATGGTTGTGTGGGAGAACTTGGGGCGGTTGAACACCAGACGAGCCGCAGCTTTCTGAACAAGCTCCAGAGGTCTGATGGCAGATGCCGGAGCACCAGCAAGGAGGGAGTTGCAGTAGTCCAGGCGGGAGATGACGAGAGCCTGGAAGAGCACCTGGGCTGCCTTCTCCGTGAGGAAGGGGCGAATCCTCCTGATGTTGTAGAGGAGGAATCTGCAGGACCTTGTCACTGATGCGATGTTTGCCGAGAACGTCAGTTGATCGTCCAGGGTCACACCCAGATTCTTCGCAGTCCGAGTTGAGGTCACCACAGCATTATCAATGGTGATGGCCATGTCTCGGTGCGGACAGCCCTTCCCCGGGAGGAACATCAGCTCGGTCTTGTCCAGGTTGAGCTTCAGGTGGTTTGTCGACATCCACGCCGAGATGTCAGCCAGACAGGCAGCAATGCGTGCCTCCACTTGGGTATCAGAGGGGGGGAATGAGAGGATCAGCTGGGTGTCATCGGCATAGCAGTGGTAGGAAAAGCCATGGGAGTGGATGACAGCACCCAGAGATGTAGTGTAGAGAGAGAAAAGAAGAGGACCCAGAACCGAGCCTTGGGGAACCCCAGTTGTGAGCCTGTGTGGTTCTGACACAGACCCTCTCAGCATCACCTGGTAGGAGCGACCCGTCAGGTAGGATGCAAACAGGGAGAGTGCAGAGCCTGAGACACCCATCCCCTCGAGGGTGGAGAGGAGGATCAGATGGTTCACCGTGTCGAACGCTGCAGACAGGTCCAGGAGTATCAGGACGGAGGAGAGAGAGTTCGCTCTAGCGGCATGGAGCGACTCCGTCACTGCCAGCAGGGCAGTCTCTGTCGAGTGACCCACTTTGAACCCAGACTGGTTGGAGTCCAGGAGGTTGTTCTGGTGGAGATAGGAGGACAGTTGTTTAAAGACAGCACGTTCGAGAGTTTTAGATAGGAAGGATAGAAGGGAAACCGGTCTGTAGTTCTTGATCTCAGAGGGGTCAAGTGTCGGTTTCTTCAGGAGGGGGGTGACTCTGGCAGTCTTGAAAGTAGAGGGAAAGTAGCCAGATGTCAGAGAGGTGTTAATAAGGTGGGTTAAGAAGGGAAGAAGTTCAGGTGCAATAGACTGCAACAGAGTGGATGGGACCGGGTCCAGAGAGCATGAGGTGGGGCGACTAGAGGTAACAAGGAGAAGGACCTCGTTAGGGGTCCATTTAACACTGGTAAAGTACAGTCTGCCTACTGTTTATTTAACACTGGTAAAGTACAGTCTGCCTACTGTTTATTTAACACTGGTAAAGTACAGTCTGCCTACTGTTTATTTAACACTGGTAAAGTACAGTCTGCTTACTGTTTATTTAACACTGGTAAAGTACAGTCTGCCTACTGTTTATTTAACACTGGTAAAGTACAGTCTGCTTACTGTTTATTTAAAGCTGGTAAAGTACAGTCTGCTTACTGTTTATTTAACACTGGTAAAGTACAGTCTGCCTACTGTTTATTTAACACTGGTAAAGTACAGTCTGCCTACTGTTTATTTAACGCTGGTAAAGTACAGTCTGCTTACTGTTTATTTAACGCTGGTAAAGTACAGTCTGCTTACTGTTTATTTAACGCTGGTAAAGTACAGTCTGCTTACTGTTTATTTAACACTGGTAAAGTACAGTCTGCCTACTGTTTATTTAACACTGGTAAAGTACAGTCTGCTTACTGTTTATTTAACGCTGGTAAAGTACAGTCTGCCTACTGTTTATTTAACACTGGTAAAGTACAGTCTGCCAACTGTTTATTTAACGCTGGTAAAGTACAGTCTGCCCACTGTTTATTTAACGCTGGTAAAGTACAGTCTGCCCACTGTTTATTTAACACTGGTAAAGTACAGTCTGCCTACTGTTTATTTAACACTGGTAAAGTACAGTCTGCCTACTGTTTATTTAACACTGGTAAAGTACAGTCTGCCCACTGTTTATTTAACGCTGGTAAAGTACAGTCTGCCCACTGTTTATTTAACGCTGGTAAAGTACAGTCTGCCCACTGTTTATTTAACACTGGTAAAGTACAGTCTGCCCACTGTTTATTTAACACTGGTAAAGTACAGTCTGCCTACTGTTTATTTAACGCTGGTAAAGTACAGTCTGCCTACTGTTTATTTAACACTGGTAAAGTACAGTCTGCCTACTGTTTATTTAACGCTGGTAAAGTACAGTCTGCCTACTGTTTATTTAACACTGGTAAAGTACAGTCTGCCCACTGTTTATTTAACACTGGTAAAGTACAGTCTGCCTACTGTTTATTTAACGCTGGTAAAGTACAGTCTGCCCACTGTTTATTTAACACTGGTAAAGTACAGTCTGCCTACTGTTTATTTAACGCTGGTAAAGTACAGTCTGCCTACTGTTTATTTAACGCTGGTAAAGTACAGTCTGCCTACTGTTTATTTAACACTGGTAAAGTACAGTCTGCCTACTGTTTATTTAACGCTGGTAAAGTACAGTCTGCCTACTGTTTATTTAACGCTGGTAAAGTACAGTCTGTCTACTGTTTATTTAACACTGGTAAAGTACAGTCTGCCTACTGTTTATTTAACACTGGTAAAGTACAGTCTGCCTACTGTTTATTTAACACTGGTAAAGTACAGTCTGCCTACTGTTTATTTAACACTGGTAAAGTACAGTCTGCCTACTGTTTATTTAACACTGGTAAAGTACAGTCTGCCTACTGTTTATTTAACACTGGTAAAGTACAGTCTGCCAACTGTTTATTTAACGCTGGTAAAGTACAGTCTGCCTACTGTTTATTTAACACTGGTAAAGTACAGTCTGCCTACTGTTTATTTAACACTGGTAAAGTACAGTCTGCCTACTGTTTATTTAACACTGGTAA
Source organism: Electrona antarctica (assembly GCF_951216825.1). Lineage (NCBI taxonomy): Eukaryota > Metazoa > Chordata > Actinopteri > Myctophiformes > Myctophidae > Electrona > Electrona antarctica. The sequence goes on from NW_027638318.1 coordinate 5,821, forward strand.
AGTACAGTCTGCCTACTGTTTATTTAACACTGGTAAAGTACAGTCTGCCTACTGTTTATTTAACACTGGTAAAGTACAGTCTGCCTACTGTTTATTTAACACTGGTAAAGTACAGTCTGCCTACTGTTTATTTAACACTGGTAAAGTACAGTCTGCCTACTGTTTATTTAACACTGGTAAAGTACAGTCTGCCTACTGTTTATTTAACACTGGTAAAGTACAGTCTGCCTACTGTTTATTTAACACTGGTAAAGTACAGTCTGCCAACTGTTTATTTAACGCTGGTAAAGTACAGTCTGCCTACTGTTTATTTAACACTGGTAAAGTACAGTCTGCCTACTGTTTATTTAACACTGGTAAAGTACAGTCTGCCTACTGTTTATTTAACACTGGTAAAGTACAGTCTGCCCACTGTTTATTTAACGCTGGTAAAGTACAGTCTGCCCACTGTTTATTTAACGCTGGTAAAGTACAGTCTGCCTACTGTTTATTTAACACTGGTAAAGTACAGTCTGCCTACTGTTTATTTAACACTGGTAAAGTACAGTCTGCCCACTGTTTATTTAACACTGGTAAAGTACAGTCTGCCTACTGTTTATTTAACGCTGGTAAAGTACAGTCTGCCTACTGTTTATTTAACACTGGTAAAGTACAGTCTGCCTACTGTTTATTTAACGCTGGTAAAGTACAGTCTGCCTACTGTTTATTTAACGCTGGTAAAGTACAGTCTGTCTACTGTTTATTTAACACTGGTAAAGTACAGTCTGTCTACTGTTTATTTAACACTGGTAAAGTACAGTCTGCCAACTGTTTATTTAACACTGGTAAAGTACAGTCTGCCAACTGTTTATTTAACACTGGTAAAGTACAGTCTGCCTACTGTTTATTTAACACTGGTAAAGTACAGTCTGCCCACTGTTTATTTAACACTGGTAAAGTACAGTCTGCCTACTGTTTATTTAACGCTGGTAAAGTACAGTCTGTCTACTGTTTATTTAACACTGGTAAAGTACAGTCTGTCTACTGTTTATTTAACACTGGTAAAGTACAGTCTGCCTACTGTTTATTTAACACTGGTAAAGTACAGTCTGCCTACTGTTTATTTAACGCTGGTAAAGTACAGTCTGCCTACTGTTTATTTAACACTGGTAAAGTACAGTCTGCCTACTGTTTATTTAACACTGGTAAAGTACAGTCTGCCTACTGTTTATTTAACACTGGTAAAGTACAGTCTGCCTACTGTTTATTTAACACTGGTAAAGTACAGTCTGCCTACTGTTTATTTAACACTGGTAAAGTACAGTCTGCCTACTGTTTATTTAACACTGGTAAAGTACAGTCTGCCCACTGTTTATTTAACACTGGTAAAGTACAGTCTGCCCACTGTTTATTTAACACTGGTAAAGTACAGTCTGCCTACTGTTTATTTAACGCTGGTAAAGTACAGTCTGCCTACTGTTTATTTAACACTGGTAAAGTACAGTCTGCCCACTGTTTATTTAACACTGGTAAAGTACAGTCTGCCCACTGTTTATTTAACACTGGTAAAGTACAGTCTGCCCACTGTTTATTTAACGCTGGTAAAGTACAGTCTGCCTACTGTTTATTTAACGCTGGTAAAGTACAGTCTGCCTACTGTTTATTTAACACTGGTAAAGTACAGTCTGCCTACTGTTTATTTAACACTGGTAAAGTACAGTCTGCCCACTGTTTATTTAACACTGGTAAAGTACAGTCTGCCCACTGTTTATTTAACACTGGTAAAGTACAGTCTGCCCACTGTTTATTTAACGCTGGTAAAGTACAGTCTGCCTACTGTTTATTTAACGCTGGTAAAGTACAGTCTGCCTATTGTTTATTTAACACTGGTAAAGTACAGTCTGCCTACTGTTTATTTAACACTGGTAAAGTACAGTCTGCCCACTGTTTATTTAACGCTGGTAAAGTACAGTCAGCTTACTGTTTATTTAACGCTGGTAAAGTACAGTCTGCCTACTGTTTATTTAACACTGGTAAAGTACAGTCAGCTTACTGTTTATTTAACGCTGGTAAAGTACAGTCTGCCTACTGTTTATTTAACACTGGTAAAGTACAGTCTGCCCACTGTTTATTTAACGCTGGTAAAGTACAGTCTGCCTACTGTTTATTTAACACTGGTAAAGTACAGTCTGCCTACTGTTTATTTAACACTGGTAAAGTACAGTCTGCCTACTGTTTATTTAACACTGGTAAAGTACAGTCTGCCCACTGTTTATTTAACGCTGGTAAAGTACAGTCAGCTTACTGTTTATTTAACGCTGGTAAAGTACAGTCTGCCTACTGTTTATTTAACACTGGTAAAGTACAGTCTGCCTACTGTTTATTTAACGCTGGTAAAGTACAGTCTGCCTACTGTTTATTTAACACTGGTAAAGTACAGTCTGCCCACTGTTTATTTAACACTGGTAAAGTACAGTCTGCCTACTGTTTATTTAACACTGGTAAAGTACAGTCTGCCTACTGTTTATTTAACGCTGGTAAAGTACAGTCTGCCCACTGTTTATTTAACGCTGGTAAAGTACAGTCTGCCTACTGTTTATTTAACGCTGGTAAAGTACAGTCTGCCCACTGTTTATTTAACACTGGTAAAGTACAGTCTGCCTACTGTTTATTTAACGCTGGTAAAGTACAGTCTGCCTACTGTTTATTTAACGCTGGTAAAGTACAGTCTGCCTACTGTTTATTTAACGCTGGTAAAGTACAGTCTGCCCACTGTTTATTTAACGCTGGTAAAGTACAGTCTGCCCACTGTTTATTTAACACTGGTAAAGTACAGTCTGCCTACTGTTTATTTAACGCTGGTAAAGTACAGTCTGCCTACTGTTTATTTAACACTGGTAAAGTACAGTCTGCCTACTGTTTATTTAACACTGGTAAAGTACAGTCTGCCCACTGTTTATTTAACACTGGTAAAGTACAGTCTGCCCACTGTTTATTTAACGCTGGTAAAGTACAGTCTGCCTACTGTTTATTTAACACTGGTAAAGTACAGTCTGCCTACTGTTTATTTAACACTGGTAAAGTACAGTCTGCCCACTGTTTATTTAACGCTGGTAAAGTACAGTCTGCCTACTGTTTATTTAACACTGGTAAAGTACAGTCTGCCTACTGTTTATTTAACGCTGGTAAAGTACAGTCTGCCCACTGTTTATTTAACACTGGTAAAGTACAGTCTGCCCACTGTTTATTTAACACTGGTAAAGTACAGTCTGCCCACTGTTTATTTAACACTGGTAAAGTACAGTCTGCCCACTGTTTATTTAACACTGGTAAAGTACAGTCTGCCCACTGTTTATTTAACACTGGTAAAGTACAGTCTGCCCACTGTTTATTTAACGCTGGTAAAGTACAGTCTGCCTACTGTTTATTTAACACTGGTAAAGTACAGTCTGCCCACTGTTTATTTAACACTGGTAAAGTACAGTCTGCCCACTGTTTATTTAACGCTGGTAAAGTACAGTCTGCCCACTGTTTATTTAACACTGGTAAAGTACAGTCTGCCCACTGTTTATTTAACACTGGTAAAGTACAGTCTGCCCACTGTTTATTTAACGCTGGTAAAGTACAGTCTGCCTACTGTTTATTTAACACTGGTAAAGTACAGTCTGCCTACTGTTTATTTAACACTGGTAAAGTACAGTCTGCCTACTGTTTATTTAACACTGGTAAAGTACAGTCTGCCCACTGTTTATTTAACGCTGGTAAAGTACAGTCTGCCTACTGTTTATTTAACACTGGTAAAGTACAGTCTGCCTACTGTTTATTTAACACTGGTAAAGTACAGTCTGCCTACTGCATTTAACACTGGTAAAGTACAGTCTGCCTACTGTTTATTTAACGCTGGTAAAGTACAGTCTGCCTACTGTTTATTTAACACTGGTAAAGTACAGTCTGCCTACTGTTTATTTAACACTGGTAAAGTACAGTCTGCCCACTGTTTATTTAACGCTGGTAAAGTACAGTCTGCCTACTGTTTATTTAACGCTGGTAAAGTACAGTCTGCCCACTGTTTATTTAACACTGGTAAAGTACAGTCTGCCTACTGTTTATTTAACGCTGGTAAAGTACAGTCTGCCTACTGTTTATTTAACGCTGGTAAAGTACAGTCTGCCTACTGTTTATTTAACGCTGGTAAAGTACAGTCTGCCCACTGTTTATTTAACACTGGTAAAGTACAGTCTGCCCACTGTTTATTTAACACTGGTAAAGTACAGTCTGCCTACTGTTTATTTAACGCTGGTAAAGTACAGTCTGCCTACTGTTTATTTAACGCTGGTAAAGTACAGTCTGCCTACTGTTTATTTAACGCTGGTAAAGTACAGTCTGCCCACTGTTTATTTAACACTGGTAAAGTACAGTCTGCCCACTGTTTATTCTGTTGGCACCACAGCAACAATGAATGAACCCATTTAGGCCTGACCTCGAAATTTAAAAAAAATCTTCTAAATCCTCGTTTTCTGAAATAAATATTTTCACAATTTTTCAAAAATAGCAGACCTACAAGCTTGTGGCGTGCTACAAGCTAAAATATATGCTATACTGCATATATTTTATATAGTACATACATTTGGCGTAGGCCTAGGCCTACATACATATACAGGTACAAACAAGTACAAACTATAACTAAAAATACATCGCATGGATGCACATGGGACGTATCCTCAGTGATGTATCCTGAGATCAACGGGGTTTCCGGTCTACCAACATCATACCCCTCACTTAGCCGGGGTTGATCAAATCCCGACTTACGTCCCAGTAGCTACCCTTGATCAGCCCATCAGGGAATGAGCAAGGCCACACAATCCGTTGCTCCGGAACTACTCTGCCGGGACTGGGAGAACCAGATTCTGGTGCGTGGAAGGACTAGGCTCTGTGGGTTGACTCCTGTCCGGGCCCCTCCTACGTCTCACCAGGTCCACTCCTGCTCTCACCAGGCCCAGGACCTGTGAGTTGCACCAGACTCCCAGCACCAGGCACTTCATTCAGGAGTGGTGGATTAAAATGGCCCTCCTAAAGGCCTCACCAAGGGTTTTTTGGGCTTCCTACAATTATCTAAAATTACAAGATGTTAATGTAACTCTTCCTCCCTATACCTCATATTAATGCATTCTTTATATCTTTTTAAACTGGTTCACACTTTGCTTGAGTTCCCCATAAATCATGTCCTGATTTATGCCAAGATAGTATTGAGAGAACTACAGATAGGCAGTGTTGTCATTGGTGATTTGATCTCTGGTGGTATGCTGTAAGGATAGCATAGCACTGCACATTGCTTACATGCGGGTAGGGTGTAACCATAGAGTATAAAGAAGGATAGAGACTGAACCGGCGCGAAGCCGGTTCCCCCCCACCACCCCCCCCCCCCCCCGCAACCGAGCGCTCAATGTTCAAGCCCAACTGCACAGGGTTTCCCGGTCATGAATCCACGGGTCCGTCTGCAGTCCCTCCTCTTACCACTAGGGCCCAGTGCTTCAACGTTGAAGAGCCTCACTGGGGCCTTGGGTGTAACACCCCATCCACACTGCCAGCAATGTGAACGATGAAATGAAAAGGTTATATAGGGCCTACTACAAGTCCTTTCAGAATGTGTGAGCTAAATAATGCCACCAAATATGAAATGTCTACCATCGACTATGTTGGAAATAGTCTTTTCATTGCTTTGGCCAAAGTTTACAGTTAAAAATTCCTGTTAAAAATTCCTGTCCTCAAATCACCTCGAACCACCTCAAATCAGGTCATCAGGTCAGTATACCTAAGCCCCTCCCCGAACTGCTATGGTCGAATCACAGCTAAGCATAACATGGGTTAGACAAACCTCTCCACCAATAGTTTTCCTATACACATTCTTCCCAGTACGTACAGAGTGACATAGTGGCATCATGTTTGTGATGTGTGTTGTGTTGGGCTGCTCCAAATTTGGTAACAATATAGTAACATTGGAATATATATAGTGTTTTATCTCCTTGTGGTTATTTCCAAGCAAGGCCATTTTCATTGAGGTGCATTATTCCTGTCCATGAGGTGCATGTTAAAAGTACAACCAGAAAGCTTTTTGTGGGTGAGTTCATTATGGATCTTATATTATTTCAGCAGAAACAAATATTAATTTTTTCATTGGGTACTTTATTTACAGTTTGCTAATATAACACAGACGGGGTACGATTTCACAACAAATAATTCACTCGTGACTTGTTTCAGCATCTTGTTTCAACATTTCAGCACCATATCAACAGTAATTTATGATCAACTGTAAAGTAATGAATTATGAACTATTTTAGTGTAATTGTGGCGGTCGCTCCCACCCTCGGTTATTCACGTACCAATCATTTCTGTGGAGTCTGAAGCGTTCAAGATCTTTTTTCCAGGCGGAATATCCTTCGCGTGTAAACGATTTCAAATTCAATGTCTCTTGATCGCGTCCTGAGGATGGGAGTGGAGTTTTTTCAGCTTGAGAGCAAACGGTACAAAAAGCTTTTCCTTTAGCAGAGGCGTACATTATCCATGGAAATGTCTCTTTCCAGGTAGCTTGATAGGCTATGTGCGCCCTCGTCGTCGCCACTGCTTGGTTTGGTCGGTCGTGCTGAGGCCGTGTCGGCAGGGTCATCATGGGCATTGCTGCTCGGGGCACCAGTGTGCTCTTACTGTACACTTAGTGTAGTCTTACTGTACAGTACTGTATTCATACTGTACTATACTCTGCACGGTACTCGTACTGTAGTCATACTGTAGCCTACTCTGCACTGTACTATACTGTACTCTGCACTGTACTATACTGTACTCTGCACTGTACTGTACTGTACTGCAGTACTTGTGCTGTACTGTACTACACGTACTGTACTAATACTGTACAGTACTGTACTGTACGATTCATACTGTACTGTACAATTCGTACTGTACTTTACTGTACTGTACTGTACTGTACTGTACTGTACTGTACTGTACTGTACTGTACTGTACTGTACTGTTTTGTTATGTAGTACTCGTACTGTACTGTACTGCTCGTACTGTACTGACTGTACTGTGCTGTGTGTACCGAGACTCTCAGACATCTGTGATAACACACACACGGACAGGGGTGGAAACATAGAGATAATTAAACTGTACATACAGTATAAGAATATTATTAGCTGCACTGTGTACATGTTGACATGTGAAAGTGCTAGTAGAACCTTTGACGTTGTTACTTACAGTAAAGTACTTCACTCTTATTTTAGAAAAGATGAAAGAAAACAATAATGTACTGGACATGAACCAAATGGAGGTCGAGACTGAAACTGAACCAAACGGCATCAACCAAATGGAGATCCAAACTGACCAGAGCACCATACAGATGTCAGACAACTCCAGAGAGGCTGCAGAAAAGGTACATGTGTGTTTAAAGCACCACATAGATTCCTGACTGGCTCTCACAGTGTCCTGACCTTGTTTTTTCATCCCATGATTTTGTAATCAGTCCTGCATGGGCTCATGCCCTTTAATGCATGAGGAGTGAGCAGGCCGCTTCTCATCACCTGACAGGGGGAGTTTCCCCAGTATAGTAGATCATAGCATGTGGAAGGAACACGGTATTCCAACCAGTTCCTTTCCCCTCCATCAGGCGCCCCGGCTGGCCAGGGGGAGGCCTTGAACCTACATATATGTTGTTTATTTGTTGTATTCAGCCACTGTTTTCTCTTGTTGCAGTATGTACACGAGTTCTATAATACCACCTGGATAGAACGGTATGGGGAGCACATTGGAGCTGACACTATAACCATCATTTGGTCCATAACGGTCTCTATATACTGTGTCGGAGGTGGAATTGGAAGTATTATTGGCTCTGTACTAGTCCAACGCCTTGGAAGGTACTGCACACGATCCATTTATGCTCATTGGATGGTTAACATCTCTCTCTCTCTCTCTCTCAATCTATTTCTAATGCCATACGATTTTGTTTCCCTTTCTATTCAGGAGGAACACCTTGTTGGTAAATAATTGCGTCACCCTGGCAGCTGTTCTGTTTATGGGTGTGTCTGAGAAGGCAGGTTTTTTCGAGATGCTCGCCATTGGTCGTTTTATCTCGGGGCTAAGTGCAGGTGAGTGTATAGTTTTGTATACCACCCACCTGCATGTATTGGATCTGAAGTAGATCGTATGGATTCTGAACTGCAACAAGCCCTTGGAGCACATCACCTCCACCCTCCACTTTCTGCCAGTTAAACACATTCCCCTTGCCTTTACTTCTCTTCTCCACTTATACGGGCCTGAATACTGACCTGTCTGACCGTCTTCAGCATCAGAGACTGCAAGAATCACTGCTTTTAATTCCAGTCTAAGCTTCAGACGAAATTTCAAGCCTACAGGGTACCGAGGCTAGTCTAAGCCTAGCCCACACATTCAGACAGACCATTGGATAGCCTTTTCATTTATTAATTATCTATATTTATTTCTGTTTATAGCTGATAATCTTATTTCTCCTATTTATTAAGACAGGGGTTCTCAACGTTTTTGGCCGGGGACCCCCGGAAATGCTTTGGCAACGTCTCGGGACCCCCACCCCGCCCCCTCCCGACCCCCAATATAAATTGACTGCTACAATAACCTTAAACCATTTTGGGCGGGAACCCCTTTTGGTGTTTTAAGCATTGTTATAATTTAGCTATTTAAAAATAGCAGATCTACAAGCTCATAGCGCGCCACCGAGTGGCGCGCTACGAGCTTGTAGGTCTGCTATTTTTGAAAAAAAGTGAAAATAAAATTTTAAAATCTTTTTTTTTTTTTTTTTTTGAAAATAATTTGGGGACCCCCTAAAATAATTTGGCGACCCCCCGAGGGGTCGCGACCCACGGGTTGAGAACCCCTGTATTAAGAGACCAAGCAGTCCCGAAGGGACTTTGGTCCCTTATTGTTTTTGTCTGTTTATTTCTTCTTCTCCTTCCGCCAAAAATAGCAGTTCTGCCTGAACCGTGCAGTTGGTTTTCGTGAAACTCGGCAACATGGTAGAGGGCCATGCCAAACGGTGACGATGCAAAGCCCACGACCATTGGTCAAAGGGTGGCGCTATAGCGCTGAACTGAAAATACAAACTTTGAACACACATACAGTAGCTCATTATAACCGTTTGACCGTTTGCAATGAAACTACGATACACATATGCGTCTCTTCATGTATCAAGTGTTGTGCTCTTACTTTTGACCTCTGACCTCTAGATAACCCGCCATTTTGAATTAAATGAAAAACTGTTAAAATCATTGATCAAAATGCACGGAAATTTCTACACGTGAACTTTGGACATGAAGCCAACCTTTGCAAATGTCGTGTGTGTGTGTGAAATGAAATGAATACTATATTTACCCAGGGTACCTGGGCTAAGCTCAAGAACTTGTTTCCAGCCAGGCCCTGCTCATAGAACATTTCATCGTAGTAGTTCAATGCCTTGTTCAAGGGCACTTCAGCGGTGGTAATTTTAATGTGTCGGACCGCTGATTCGAACTGGCGACCTTCCGGTATCAAGACCGCGCCGCAATCCGTTCGGCCACCGCTGTGTGTGTGTGTGTGTGTGTGTGTGTGTGTGTGTGTGTGTGTGTGTGTGTGTGTGTGTGTGTGTGTGTGTGTGTGTGTGTGTGTGTGTGTGTGTGTGTGTGTGTGTGTGTGTGTGTGTGTGTGTGTGTGTGTGTGTGTGTGTGTGTGTGTGTGTGTGTGGGCGGGCGGGCGGGCGGGCGGGCGGGCGGGCGGGCGTGCGTGCGTGCGTGGTGCGGCAGTGCGTGTGGAGAGACAGAGATAGAATGTAAAACATGTTTCAAAGTCTTTATAGTTTTTACCAGATTTTAGTGTGCGTGTGTGTGGGTGGGGGGGAGGGAGGTGGGTGGTTATTGTCACATCACTATGGAGCAGACAGAAGCATGCTGCCGCGCTGCTGAAGCTAGTCCAGTCTAAATGAAATTCACATCGGAAAATTAATATAATGGCGCGTGAGCCCGCGGCCCGTTGGTCAGGGTCAGAGACGGCCCCGTTTTGGCGGGCCGGGCCGGGACCGTCGGGTCCCGACGGGCTTGCAGGTCTCTAATATGAAGCTGACCTGTGACATTACATATGTCCCGACCTTCCTGTTCTGACATTCCATATGTCAGAACAAGGCTGGCCCTGCACTTGCCTGATGCAGACATTTATATTTTATAAGTTTTTGTTTTTAACAAATATTATATATTGTATTTATTTCGCTGCCACTGCACTGTTTCTCACTCAGACAGGCTGGAAGCTCTGCTTCCATTCTGTGCAGGTACAACAGCGCTTTTTTTTTTTAACCAATGAGATTATTTCCTTGTGGTGTCACCGGGTAAAATTCTCTACCGTCCGTGAGGCCTTCAGAATCTCCACTGAATCCCCTTGCTGTTGAAATGAATGGGAGCAATATAGAGATAGGTTCCTTAGCCAATCAGATTTCGAGTTTGCCCTGCTGGGCTTTTTCTTTCAAGTGCCAGGGTACTCTAGCTGGCCTTTGGTGACGTTAACGTCTTGCTTGTATCCCATCGCTGGGGGAAAATATTGTCCAATGAGAAAAGAGAATTGGGTGTTTGAAACTTTCTGCGCGAGTTCCCATCTATGGGGTTGATTGAGCTCGCTAAATGAACAGATTTAACTCACAAACAAACACGGAAAATGGCTGGACTAGGAGAACAAACTGTGGTGGTGGATTTACAGTAAAAGCCCTTTTCGAGAAGGAAGGACTTCAAGAAAAGCTTGCCATTGTAATGAAGGGTCGGCATGATATGATCAGCAATGGTAAGGATATTACATGCGATGCAATGCAATGCAGCTTATTGATCATTGATCGTTATATGGCCGGGTCCGGGTTGAAGAGAAAAACAAATTATACGTTAGTACCCGGGCCGGCTGGGCACTGGCTATGCGCTATGGTTATTGTGGCTGGTGCTCACTGCTGACAGTGTGTGGCCGAGTCTCTCTCAAGCTCAGTGCCCACTTTGTTGTAAGTTAACGTGTGTGCTGCGGAGCGTGCTCTCTCTCTCTATCTCTCTCTCGCCGTGTGTGTGTGTGTGTGTGTGTGTGTGTGTGTGTGTGTGTGTGTGTGTGTGTGTGTGTGTGTGTGTGTGTGTGTGTGTGTGTGTGTGTGTGTGTGTGTGTGTGTGTGTGTGTGTGTGTGTGTGTGTGTGTGTGGGGGGGGGGGGGGGGGGGGGGGTTGGTTCGTGCACGCGAGCGGCCGTTCCGCGACCGTCCCGGACGATCTCTAGATTGTAGAAGGCCCAGTTCATTTCATTACGGACCGCCACTGCGGTTGATCTGGCCTCATCAAACCCTATACACTCAAGACACGCTCCATATATGGAGTATGATAAGTACAGAATTAATTCCATATGTTGATCTGACCCCCCTTGCCCAGCAAGCACTGGCCGTCTGCCATCACCCAGGCGGATGCATGCACATGCACAACCTCGCCCTGTAGGGCAAGGTCGCTTCTCGCCCTCAGGGCATCTTACTGGTTATGATGATAATGATGATGATGATTTTATCTAATGCCATTATCTAATGCATTTCAGGTACTGCACAGATTGCCTTGATGATGTACCTGACTGAGATTTCTCCCAAACATATACGGGGTTCTATTTGTTCAACACAGCCCATCATCCTTAATTTGGGCATGCTCGTTGGACAGGTGCTGGGCCTTCCAGAGACCCTTGGGCAGGTCAGTGTTGTGAGGGATTCGTACACATTTGGAAGCATAATAGGTTTTTAGTTTAAGGTTAAAGTGTAGAGGCAGTGTGAAGACTGTACCGAAATCCACCGAACAAATCATCCTCACAGACAAAATATTCACTTTAAACGCATGGTTTTTGCGTTCCCTCTCCAGAGCAACATTAGTGACTTCCTCCTGGGGGATTCCGAGACGTTCCAAGGCCAGTGAGTCGATGTATTTCCTCCAACTGCGCCTTGGTCTGCCCCGGGGTCTCCTCCCAGTGGGACGTGCGTCGAGGACCTCCCTAGGGAGGCGCCCAAGAGGCATCCTAACTAGATGCCCGAACCACCTCAGCTGACTGGCGAAGGAGCAGCGGTTCTACTCTGAGTCTCTCTCGTGTGACTGAACTTCTCACCCTATCTCTAAGGGAGATGCCAGCCACCCGTCGAAGAAAACTAATTTCGGCCGCTTGTATTCGCGACCTTATTCTTTCTGTCATGACCCACACTTCATGACCATAGGTGAGAGTAGGAACGAAGATTGCTCGGTAGACAGAGAGCTTTGCCTTCTGGCTCAACTCTCTTTTGAACAGTGACGCTATAGTCAATAATAATAGGAGCATGCTAATATGCATGCTAACATGCATGCTAACATGCTACCTTTCTAACATGCATGCTAGCAAGCTAACATGCATGCTATCATGCTAACAACTCCAACTACCTCCCGAACACAGGGTTGCACAGACTTGGCGAGCTGCAGGCACTCGGTAACATTTCTTAGATATGTTGTTTCTAGTTAAATTTACCTCTCCATTTTGGTTTGTTTTTAGGAGTCCAGGTGGATCTACCTGTATGTTTTCATCTTACTGCCTGCCGTTCTGCAGCTGGCGTTGCTTCCCATCTTTCCTGAAAGCCCTCGATATCTGTTGATTCAAAAGAACGATGAGGCTGGAGCTAAGAAAGGTATTTCCGGTTGTTCAGACTGTATGACGGAAGACACAAGTCTGGCTCAAGAGAATACTTACTAATACTATGTATTAGTTTCTTAACCATAGAACACTAAATCCAAAAAAGATTCACATCACTAACTAAATGGTAACATTTCATTTTTCCGACCTCCCGCTAGTCCGACTGATTACTAAAACTATCCCAAACCCTAACCCTAGTCTTACCCGGCCACGTATGTCGCTAACCCTAATTTCAGTCTTAACCCGCCCTGCCTCAGTCTTAACCGGTAGGTCGGAAAATGAAAAATGTGGGTATTATTTTAAAATGATTCATACAAAAAGATAATGGATAATGTCGCAGCACTCCAGATGTTACGAAGGGAGGAAAATGTGTCTGAGGAGTTGGAGGAGATCAAGGCTGTGGGGCAACGCCAAAGAGACTTCAAGACCGTCTCTGTCAGTACGATCCTCAGAAACCCACATGTCCGCTGGCAGATGATTGTTACCTGCGTCCTCGCGATGGGCCTCCATTTCTGTGGGATAAATGCTGTATGGTAACATTGTTGTTCATCATATTATCTCTGTCAGGAATCAACCTTGTATGTCCATATTTCAGTCAATTGTTTGTTCCTTAGTCAATTACATTTAACATTTTCACCTATACCAGGTTCAAAGTGGTTAACTGTGTGGGTTTTTATGAATATTTAACCAATGAAAAGTATTAACTTATTTAACTAGCTTGTGAATATATACCTGCATTAGATCTTGTGTAACTATTTAATCATTTGTCTATTTAAATGATTTATTTAGTGTGGTTGCCAGACTATAGTAGCCTACTTCTAGGCCTAACACTTTATTTATTCTTTCTAGAGTAAATTTATTTTTGACGCACTACTTGTCCCACTGTTTTGACGGCACGCACAAATCGACCGGCTTCATGTTGTATAGTTTAATTGATATTAATTAATTCGTGAATTAATTTTACCCATTCACTTAACATGGGAAGATCGAAAAGTCCAATTCAAGAATTTTTTTCTCCGTCCATATTTCAGTCAATTACATTTAACATTTTCACCTATACCAGGTTCAAAGTGTTTTTTATGAATATTTAACCAATGAAAAGTATTAACTTATTTAACTAGCTTGTGAATATATACCTGCATTGCAATTCAAGTATTTTTTTTCTCTGGCACCATAACAGCTATAGTTACAAGACTTGGCGGGGAGGTTCATAATAATTACTAAAATGAATTAACTTATCGGTCGGCCTCATGGTGGTGCTATAACAGCTCAATACGTTTTGGCTTATATCTCTTGAACCGTAGGTCGTAAAATCAAAATGTATTTTCCCTGAATTCCTTGGGTCATGACGGCATCTCCCCATATCGGCCACGCCCATTTCTGTCAGGAAAGATTTTCCGCCATTTAGATTTTTCACCAAAACACTTTTTGCTCCTCCTACAGATTTTGTCCAAAACGTTTTGTTCATGATTTGTGGCATTTTTTGTAAAATAGGCCCCATCCACTAACTTCGGAAGTCGATTGGTACACATAATCTCCGGATCTATCCGATTAAAACACAACAGGCCGCAATCGACTTCCGAAATTAGTGGATGGGGCCTATTTTACAAAAAATGCCACAAATCATGAACAAAACGTCCAATCCACCCCAAATTTGAATCAGATGTCGCGGGTTTAATCAACCAACCAAGAGCCAAAAGCAATTCTATTTTCATCCATAGGGGTGCCGCAAATGCAAAAAAAAAATTGTTGCAGAAAATTACTTATACATGATCACAGGGGTGACATGGCATTGTAATTGGCTAGCAAAAGTAGTGGGAGGGGCCTATATAAGCGATTGCGGCAACCACACTTTGCAATTTTTCCAAAATTGCGACTTTTCTAGTTTCATACAGTTTTGGATATACAAGGTTTCTCCCTGACAGTAACAAATCCATACTCACCCTTATCATTTAAGTATACTATGCAAGCATGCATGTACATTTTTTCTGTCTTTTTCTTGTCTTTACAGCTGTATTACTACAGTAACAGGCTGTTCACCGCTCTGGGCTTTGATGTTGAATTGATACCCTATGTCGCCCTTAGCTTAGGTGGTATAGACATTATATCTACCATGATTGTTGTAAGTATATGACACAACTTCATTTTATTTTAATTAAAGGATACAGCTGTTTTTCAATATTTGGGTCCACCAGCATAATCCACAGTTGTCAAAATGTGTCCAAGAAATACACCAAGTAAAATAATGCTCTACAATGGCTACATACAAGCTGTATTGCATTAAAGATCATGCTATATCACTTCATATTCACAACTTTGGGTGCACAATGTCATACATTTAGACCATTTGCCTGTAATGACTTTATGTTTAGATTTTGCATGTATCTACGTTTTCTCCAAAGTTATTTAAATGTGACCGGACTTACTTGAATTAATTAGTCAGTGTTGGCTTAACTGTGAATAATAATTCATAGCTAGAGAAATCCAATAACAAAGCACCACTCGGGTTCAGATCAGGGAGAATATTCCTCCCAATCATGCCTCTCCGCCCAGTAGGACTATGGAGTCCCTAACCGGTGTGATTCCCTGTTCCTTAGAGAGGCGGGTGGTGAAATACATGTTTAGAGCTTGCGTTATGGTTCAGCTAACCCAGGTCTACATGTGGCATAATGAGCTGGACCTGGTCACAAATGTTGAACAACACTATAGCTTTATAATTTAAAACATCCATTCATGCTGACAACTATTCGCTTTATAGTATTACAGAAAGTGCTTTGACCTTTGTCTCTGTTCAGGTGATGGTGATTGAACGTATTGGTAGAAGAATCCCCCTCATCGTGGGATTTGGTGCATTGGTTGTGGTCTATATTCTGTTAACAGTGACGCTCGTTTTACAAGTACACTCTTTTTAATTCTACATAAACAGTGGTAGTTACAAAAATAATAAAATAAAATAAATAAATAAATCAGCACTATTGATTGAATATCCTTAACGTCAACGTGCGTTGGTTTAAAAAATATTGAAGCAATGAAGAGCATTAAAAAGTGCTTCTGACAAAACTAATGTCTAACTCCACCCAATAACTTACTGTACTAATCAATGTCTACTGTGAATTTCCTACAGGACAAAGCATCATGGATGCCCTACCTCAGTTTTGCCTCCTATTGGCTGTTATTGTCTCTGTAGGTGCTGGTCCAGGTAATTAAGCAAAGTTTTCTTAATCTTCATAGTATTTGTCTATCTCTCCATTGAGGGTTGTGTGTCTTTGTTTGGGTCTGTGTTTTATTGATATTAGTGTTTTAAATTGTATGCATAGGCCTACCGGTATTGCAAAGAGGAAAATTACCATAAGGTTTCTCACAAACCATAGTTACCACACTTGGTGGGTATAGGTTCTGGTTCAGTGGTTCTCAAGTTCTATTTACAAAAACTATATATCCAAGAGGCTTGCACTGGTTGGTCTCATGCTGGTGGTACTATACTATGCCCACTTTACATTTCTCATTTAAGTTGAGAACGATAAGTTGTATAATCAAAAATGTTTGTTTTTCCCTGGGTCGACCTGTATAGGCCATATACCTATGGCCATGGTGACGCTATTGATGCTATAACACTCTAATACTTAGAATTTAAATTGAATATTTTGTCACAGACATGCGCGGAGCAAGTTCAGTCAGGAAACCTCAGTGCAGTCGCTGCCGGCCATTATTGGGCCACCTCAGCATCACACTCTCATTCACATGATTCACTCAGCCAATCACACACTCCCTCCATCTTCATACCGGCTATTTAAACTTGCTTGCTTGCTGCTGCTGATTCTGCTGTATACAACCTGCTGCTCACCCTCAACCTGCTGTCATTTTGGATCTACTGTTTAGGTACGGGGGATTCGGAGTCCCTATGGTCGGGACTGATGCGCTTGATATGAGTACCTAAAAAGCAGATCCAATACATCGCCAAACCATAATGAATATATTGCTCATTTGATATTCAATAAATATATATTCCATCCATTCTTGAGTTGTCCTGACTGAAGTTGGTGCATGATCTCTGGGGTCATGATACAAACTTTCCACCATTGTTTTGCTGTACTTGGCTTCCCAACTTTGAGGAACATTTTATTCTTCATCATGAATCTTGAACATATTGACTTATTATTGTACCCGTTCGAGTGATGTATTGAGGGGGTGTAATTGAGTTCCCTGCCAGAATAGAGGGTATGCGCGTGACATAATCATCATCATACCCGGACGTTATGCCGGAATGCCTACTGAGTGGCAAAAAACTACTTTCTGGCTTTGACAGCCCATACATCCAAACAGTAAAGTCCTATTTGATTGCATTAAATGACTTTAAACAACATTAAATTCACTTTGTCACTCACTTTGCCACTCGATCTGCTATTCACTCTATGCACTCTAATAGTGCTGTATACTGCACAATACAAATGTGAAAGGTATGTGTACTAATATATGTAGGGGCGACTGTGGCTCAAGAGGTAGAGCAGGTCGTCCAAAGATCCATGGGTCGGCTGTTCGAATCCCGGCTCCTCCTGTCTACATGTCGAAGTGTCCTTGGCAAGACACTGAACCCCAAATTGCTCCCGATGTGGTACCTTGCATGGCTTCCGCCGCAATCGGTGTATGAATGTGTGTGTGAATGGGTGAATGTAATGCACAATCTATGTAAAGGCACTATATAAATGCACCATTTACCATTTATGTTGACGAGGCCTATTCCTATAGAGTTCTCACAGCTACAAGCGGCGTGCGTGTGTGTGTGTGTGTGTGTGTGTGTGTGTGTGTGTGTGTGTGTGTGTGTGTGTGTGTGTGTGTGTGTGTGTGTGTGTGTGTGTGTGTGTGTGTGTGTGTGTGTGTGTGTGTGTGTGTGTGTGTGTGTGTGTGTGTGTGTGTGTGTGTGTGTGTGTGTGTGTGTGTGTGTGTGTGGGTTTTTTTTTCTTCTTCCCAGGTGCAGTTATTCCTACTGTGGTCAGTGAATCTTTTGAATACTCCTTCAGATCCTCG
This sequence comes from Electrona antarctica, assembly GCF_951216825.1. NCBI lineage: Eukaryota > Metazoa > Chordata > Actinopteri > Myctophiformes > Myctophidae > Electrona > Electrona antarctica. The sequence goes on from NW_027638318.1 coordinate 23,523, forward strand.
GCTGGATCCTCTGCCATGATGATTTATGGAATTGTATACTGGATATCCAACTTCACCGTAGGAATAACATTCCCTTACCTTCAGGTGATGAAATGAACAAATGTGACATTTGAAATGTCCCATATCTTGACTGACTTACTGTAATACTGACTTTTTTTTGTATTACTCTACAGAATGCCCTGCAAGACTATTTGTTTCTGGTTTTTATGGGGATCAATGCAGCGTCTGCCACCTTCAGCTACTTTGTTCTCCCAGAGACCAAAGCCAAAACTTTCATGGAAATCAGCCAAAGTTTCTCCAAGTTAAACAAGATTCAATGACTGGAGTCAGCCATACCCAGAAAGATATCTCCATTAATTCAAATCTAATTGGTTACACTGATGGCTTTTGTTGTATTTGTGTTTTTTGAGAGGCGCTAGCCACACCAATGGCGGGATCAAGGCATACACAGTGCTGCCTTGATCCCGCCTCTAGCTGCCGCTGATTGGCCAGGCCGTTTTGTGGCCGGGCATCAAGTCTGCCTGAGAGTTCCCAGAGCAGGAGGATGGAACCCAGTGTACTCTCTGCTGCCCCATCTGGCGGAGTCAGGTTAGGATACAACATCCTGGCTGGATCAATGTATATCGAGTCGACAGCCGATGCTCAGGATAGTATAGAGAAGGTTTGAGATCTTGTATGGTGTTACGGACCACGGTCCTGTTGTGATTTGATTATATTTGTTTAAGTATAATTATTATTTATGGTGACTATTAAACTGGGATAATAATTATAAGTTGGAAATCTATTATATATTGTATTATATAAGGCATATTATAAGCTGTGTTTCTTTTGTTCCCTAATTATGAATGAGACGATGAGACTGTTGGCTACAGATCTCATATGGATGAATACAGACATGGCTGTGAGTGACAGGTCCCTGACTGGACCTGCCCCTCTCTTCCTTATTCGCTCTCCCCGACAACACCAGTTTCCTGTTGGCTGAGCACTTTTCCTGTCGCTCTATAAAAGCTCAGTTGAACTTGGACTGCATCGGAGGACGACAGCATATCTAGCAGCAGAGACTCGATCCCTCTGTCCTTCGCTCGTTCGCCTGCCTTTTGTTTTGTTTTGTTTAGTTTGTTCTTTATTCATTCGTTCAGTTCTGCCGTAAGTTGCCTTAGATCTATTTTTGTTTGGTTTTTTTGCCCAGTTATTTCGTTATTTAATATATATATATCTTCACTCATATATATATATATATATAATAATTGTTACTATTCAGTCTGTAACTTGCTATTTATCTGTATGTAAAGCCCGGTTCCTACTCCACCATGTAGGGGTGCCAGGTAGTTTTCTTTTCCCTGATTTATTGTAATTTTGGTTAGTTAGGTTAGTTAGGGATTTAGAATTGTATTTTTGTTTAACTCTCGGTTAGGGCCTAAGTTAGGGGTAAACTTTTGATTTCCAGTTAGAGCCGTTTTCTTTAGAATAGAACCTGCACCTTGAAGCCAATACTATACAGTTGTGAAAATGTGAACCAAAGTACAAGAAATGTAAACTTTGTCTCTGCTAAACGGGAAAAGAGCTACAACAATAAACTAAAGTTCTTTTTCAACCCTGTCTCCTCTTGAATTATGTTATGTTCCTTCACCCTAGACGAAGGTGCGTAACATGATTGGGGGCTCGTAAAAGTAGATAGGACCATTGTTTGATATTAATTAATTCGGAAAGTTAATAAAAAAAAAAAAGTGAACTCCAAATTTTTCCCAAAAATAATTTGGAGGTTCTCTTTTTTCGCTCTCAAGGTTACCCCTCGTAATTAGGTTTGTTTGTAAGTATTATTGTAATTTGGCTTCTTTGGATTCTGATCATTTTTTTGATACTTTTGAGTATTTAAATTGTTTTTGCGGCCTAGTTTGGCCTTCGTTCGTTTCGTTGTTTTTTGTTAAAAGGCGGCGCGAGTGGAAGTGTTGTTCGTTCGTTTTCTCTTGTTCATTCCCGGTCTGGTGAGTAGTCAAACATTAGTTTTTTTGTCTCTCTGTGGTTTGGCAGTTTGCTAGTGTAGGGGTTAGATTTAAATGTCTTCTGGTCAAATAGGAACAAGTAGTATTTTGTCTGATGAAATAGAGGAGGACACACACACACCTCCTGCTTCTCCCACTCTCCAAAATTTTGATAACTTTACGAAAGTGGAATTGAACCTGGTTGCCAAAGCCTTTAATATCCAGGTTCCAACCGGTCTTAATAAAGCCGGGTTGAAACGGTGTGTTGAGGGAAAACTCACCGAGAAAGGGCTCATGGAGAGCCAACAGCAGCATGTTAGTACATCTGTGCAGTCTAGCGGGGGTGCGGCCTCGCACGCCCCGGCATTATCTGACCTGGAAGATGGAGGGGATGCCTCCGCTTCCCAGAGTCCAACGGATACTAACGCCGCTGCTGGGGGAGTCCTCGACACACGGGTCTCGAGCTCACTATCCGGTTGAGAAGGCTGGATCTTGATGTGAAGGCTATGGAGGTAGAGGCGCTTCAATTACGGATCAGGGCGGCGGAGCTCGAGAGGGAACCGCTCCCCCAGCACAGCTCACTGCAGTCGGCAGGAGCTGTTGGAACGTCTACTACCACCCATGGTGCGACACCGACCTTCGATATCAGTAAGCATATTTCCCTTGTCCCTCCCTTCAGAGAAGCGGAGGTAGATTCGTATTTTGATGCATTTGAGCGCATTGCTACCACTGTGAATTGGCCTAAAAACATGTGGAGTCTGTTATTGCAATGCAAACTTGTGGGAAAGGCGCGGGATGTGTGTGCGGCTTTATCTATCGATCAGAGTTTGGATTATGAAGTGGTTAAAAAGACCATATTACGCAGCTATGCCCTCGTACCCGAGGCGTATAGACAGCGCTTTCGTTCTTCATGTGAGAAAACTGCCGATCAAACCTATGTAGAATTTGCCAGAGAGAAATCTGTGTTGTTGTTTGACAAATGGTGCACGGCTACTAAAGCTGTGACTGCTCACCAGATCCGTGAATTGATTTTGTTGGAGGAATTTAAATCCTGCTTAAATGAGCGCATTGTTGTCTACTTAAACGAGCAGAAAGTGGACAGTTTGGATAAAGCGGCGGTATGCGCCGACGAGTTTGTTTTGACACATCGATCTGTGTTTTCGTCTCCCTCTGCCCGCCGTGACCCTGCGGGGGGCAGATCGGGAAAAAAATCGTTTTCCAAAAACCCACCTAGTTCGGATGCTAATGCGGTCTCCTCGGAGACTCGTGAGTGTTTCTATTGCCATGAGAAGGGTCACCTCATTTCTTTGTGCCCTGCTCTGCAGCGCAAGGAGAATCAGAATCCAAAAAGACCAAAACCAGTGGGGTTTGTTCAAACTTTTTATCCGCCGCTCTCCCCTGTCACAGCGGACGCTGTTTCGAGGGAAACGGTGGAGCAGTTTGGTCCATTCTTGCTAAAAGGGTTTGTCTCTCTGTCGGGCCAGGATGACGATAAAGTGCCAATCATGATCCTGCGCGACACTGGAGCCTCACAATCTCTCAGCTTGCGTGATGTATTGCCTTTTTCAGAGAAGTCTTTCTGTGGTTCTGATGCTCTCGTGTTAGGAGTAGAAATGAATTCGTCGCGCGCTCCGTTGCATAATGTGTTTTTGTGTTCACCTCTGGTTTCTGGTCTTGTGCAGGTGGGTACCCGCGAGTGTTTACCAGTTGGTGGTGTGGCGCTGATTCTCGGCAATGATCTGGCGGGTGGAAAGGTGTTTCCCACGCCGGAGATTGTCGACAATCCTGTGGTCTGTTTGGATCAGTCGGTGAGTATTGGTGACACGGTTTTGTTCCCTGCGTGCGCTGTGACCCGGGCGCAAGCGAGGAGGGGCCGTGATGAGTCTGTCTTGAGTGACACATTCATGTGCTTTGATCAACCAGTGATTCGTTCTGCCGCAAAGCCTAGACAGAAGGATGATGGTGTACTGCATGTTTCGACTGATTTTGTGTTTGATGTTGATAAAGAGGCTTTCGTTTCGGCGCAGCAAAATGATCCATCTCTCACTGTTTTCTGGGAGGGCGCTCGAGTGCAGGACTGTGTGTGTCTGTGTGTGTGTGTGTGTGTGTGTGTGTGTGTGTGTGTGTGTGTGTGTGTGTGTGTGTGTGTGTGTGTGTGTGTGTGTGTGTGTGTGTGTGTGTGTGTGTGTGTGTGTGTGTGTGTGTGTGTGTGTGTGTGTGTGTGTGTGTAAAGGGTGTAATTACAGAGCTGTCTGGGTGCTGTAAATATTGATATGACCAGTCAGCAGGTCACAGCGCTGTAGGGCTTCCAACCAGGACTAAGGTGAGGCAGTCAGTAGGTCACAGTGCTGTAGGGCTTCCAACCAGGACTAAGGTGAGGCAGTCTGCAGGTCACAGCGCTGTAGGGCTTCAACAGGACTAAGGTGAGGCAGTCAGCAGGTCACAGCTCTGTAGGGCTTCCAACCAGGACTACGGTGAGGCAGTCTGCAGGTCACAGCGCTGTAGGGCTTCAACAGGACTAAGGCGAGGCAGTCAGCAGGTCACAGCGCTGTAGGGCTTCCAACCAGGACTAAGGTGAGGCAGTCAGCAGGTCACAGCCTTTACTTGCATGTGAATTATTTTGTTTTGACGGTAGCCTACTTGTAGGTACTGTTCTACATTTTTAATAAAATATTCATTTAATCAATCAATCAAACCCATTAATTATAACAAAGAGATGCTGTTCATGTCAACATGCTCTCTGAGTCTCAATAATAAGTAACTGCTGTTTAATGTAGCAGAAGAGGCAATTAATTGAACACATGTTGGCACAATTTTAACATCCCAGATCGATTGAAATATGAATCTACTGTGCTGACTACAGCAGGTCCATAGCCCTAATGCCCATTAGAGCTATGGACCAGAGCTAGACTACACCATGATATATTAAATAACTTTGTGAATAAAAAGGTAGCCAGCAGTTTGATGATCAGTTTGTTGAAAGTGCCACGTCACCCACCGTGCTCTTCGTCTGCAGGTAAATAATGTATGTTACTTTAATACTTAACGCTGTTTTTGTTGTTGTTACTTGTTATGTTGTTTATATATCGTATGTATCTACGCTAATGTTCTACCGTGTTCCTTTAGTGGATTCGTTAGTGTCGCCGCTTTGTAAACACGAGGGCCCGAGTTCTAGTCCCCGTCGAGGCATTAGTCTTTTTCCTTTTTACCAACCAAACACACGAAATACATTTCACATCTGGTCAAAAGGTCCATTTTATTCAGCATTTGAGCCACGGACCACCCATTTGTCTCTCACAATGGTGGTAAGTGGCTCAAAGGGGTATGATGTTTGTTTGTTTGGTTGGTAAAAGGATTAACATTCTTTGAAATTGGCGGGAAGCAAACAAACACTCTTTGGATTTGGTGGGAATCGAACCCGGGTACTCACGTTATCAAAGCAAAGTCTGTAACCACTCGGCTACTGTAATATATATATATATATATGTATACAAACAAACGACAAGAAGTAGCAGTCTTCTACTTTCTCCAATTCTGTAGTTTTTTGGAGATTAAGTAATGCAGATGCTTAACGACAATTAAACTATTGAGAGTGTAAAGATCTACTATTGGGGTCCATTTGGTTACCTAAATTAAATTGCTCTGTATTGTGACAGTAATCATTGCTATAGTGTGTGTTCAGTAACAGTGTTAAATAGCTCTATAGTGTGACCATAATCATTGCATCAGGAACGCAGTCAGGATACAGATTATGAAGCTCCGACACAAGCTTCAAACCCCGCCTTCATTTGCATATGAACCACCATAGATATATATATATCTATGTGAACCACTGCTTCGAAGCTTGCTTCAGTAGGGACAAAGTCACGTGACCAATGACGTCTGAAGCAGTAACTGGTTAATTTCCTCGAACTGGTCTAGGAACTGGTTCAATACCTGTTGCCGCGGATCGGCTTGCGCAACCATTATAAAACCTACAGCGAAACCCTATCAGTAAATTACTGTTGTGGCTTGTCCGTTGCGTGCTGCACTCGTAAGCGGAGATTCGTGAGTTCAAACCTGGGCTGGGGTACTGCAAATATTTTTGATGCAATACAGTAGACGAAAGTGGCACATCTATATTTGTAACTAAACGTTATTTAATCAATACGTTTAATCAACATTGCGATGTGCATCTGTGCAATACAAAGTATTACATTAAATCTGACTATTAATTGGCCATTAGCAATACATTAGATGTGTCAAATATTTCCCCATCCTACCCCATCCTACAAACATATCACACTGCTCCATACAAAACACTAATGTGTGTTTGTTTGTTTCTTTTCTTTTATTTCAATGTTTAATTACAGTTTAGGCATTTAGACACACTCAATCCAGGTCCATGAATTAGAGGATAAAGCTCACATGTTGCCCAAATAGTTGAATACACAAATTAATCAATCAACTTCAGGTCTTTATTTGTAGAGTACATTCCTTCTAAGATTTCACAACAAACATCTAATCTGATAATATAGGTTTATTTACTAAAGTTTTGCTGTGTCCTGTAGTAAGTGTTTCACTGTCTCTACTGCCTAAATTAAATGCAGTCTAGCCTTTCGCCAGCAGATGTCACTATTACTGAAGCTTCAAAAGCTTAAACCATTTTTGAACCAATTGGTTCAAGTGGTTCAGAGGTTCATAAAAGCTTCATTGGCCCATCACTAAGATCTACTATTGGGGTCCATTTGGTTACCTAAATTAAATTGCTCTGTATTGTGACAGTAATCATTGCTATAGTGTGTGTTCAGTAACAGTGTTAAATAGCTCTATAGTGTGACCGTAATCATTGCATCAGGAACGCAGTCAGGATACAGATTAAACAAGTGGAATTGTAATGTAACAGACAAAATGAGAACTGGAACATTAAGCTCATAAATAGCTACTTGCTCCTGTTTGGCTGAAGTGTTGTCACCCACCTGATGTTTTTAACCCTTTTTTATTTATTAAAGAGCTGGAGAGACAGGAATATTCCTGTTACTGAACACACAGTATAGCAATGATTACTGTCACAATATAGAGCTATTTAACACTGTTACTGAACACACACTATAGCAATTATTACTGTCACAATAGCTTTGTAATGCTACTGACGTTTGTGTACAACATTTGAGCTGACAGGCCTTTTTTATGTCAATCAATCAAGTCACCTTAATTCAAGTGATAGATTATATACAGGGGCATGCCATGTGGTCTACCTGCACAACCTTTGTGATCTGATGGTAGATCACAATGTTCCTTTTGGATAATACAATACAGGATTCCTGTCCAGAATTGTTTTATTAAATATAGAGGGTTTAAGTCGTTCTGAATTTATGTGTTTCTTTTTCTGTCTTTCTTTCTTAGGACGGCTCTAGCCAGCAAGCCCGCTCAGTCAGCCAACGCAGCCAGCCAGCCCCGCCAGTCAGCCAGTGTAGAAGGTCAGGCTGCCAAGCCAGCGCACATCAGCCCTTGCAACCAGCCATTGCAGCCAGGCTTGCTCAGTCAGCTCAGCCAGGCCTCTCTTGCGGCCTGGCTCTCTGTCTGCCCCGCCTTGCCTTGCAGCAACAGAACCAGCCCAGACTCAGGGTGCCCAGACAGCCTGTGCAGCCAACAGCCAGCCAGCCCAGACCAGCAGGGCAGCAAGCCAGACTCCAACCCTTGCAGCGCAGCCTTAGGCCGGATAGCCCCCCTGCCTGCACTTTGTTGCCTTCCTGGCCTTGCCTGCCTGCCTCGGTCTTCCTGTCTGTCTGTCCTGGCCTGCCTGTCTGGAACTGGCTCGCCTGACTGCGTGCTTGCCTGCCTGACTGCTTGCCTGCGAGCTTGCCTGACTGCTTGCCACATGCCTCAGCTGCCTGCGTGCATGCCTCGCCTCTGCCTGCTTGCATGCCTGCCACTGCCGGCCGGCCTACCTGCTTGCCTACCTCGGCCTGCTTGCTTGCTTGCCTGCGTGCTTGCCTGTCTCGTCCTGCCTGCCTGACTGCCTGCAACTTGAATGAGGTGTGTAAACATTGATTTCACAGGTGTGGGTGTTGACCTTGGCTTTTGTGTTCTCCAGGTGTTTTTTGAAGGAGAGTGTCCTGTCCAGTGTAACTCCAAGTTACATGGTGTGTGTATGGTTGGAGAGTTTGTGACCATCCCAAGTAATAATAATAATAAATAGTAAAACTTTATTTGTATAGCACCTTTCATGACATGAAATGCAGCTCAAAGTGCTTTACACAAAAAAGAATAGAAAGGCAGGGCATAAACAATACAGTGAGGACATGAATAATCTTTTTTTTAAAAAGACAAATAAATCAATTAAAAGCAAGGGTGTAGAAGTGGGTCTTGAGCTGAGCTTTAAAAATGTCTACAGAGGCTACCTGTCGAAGGTACAGTGGGAGTTTGTTCCACGCCGTCGGCCCGTAGAAGCAAAAAGCTGCTTCCCTGTATTTTTTTGTTGCCATTTTTTTAAGCAAAGCGAGCAGGCCAGCAGTGGAAGACCTTAGGGGGCGGTTTAAGTGACGCTCAGTTCTTTTTTCGCGTCTCCGTTCCTCAAGTGGAAGCGGCATAGTTGGGTTTTTGATGGGTTAGGTTTCAGGTGGTTGTATTGTAGTAGCTTGACATTTCTTGGAGGGCACTTTCAAGGACAGACTCAATCTTCTGGAAGTCTGCTTGTTGGGTGGTAATGCAGAGGTCGTCAGCGTAGATGAAACGCTGGCATTCTGTGGGTAGTGGCTGGTTGTTTGTGTAGATATTTAAAAGGAGGGGGGCGAGCACGCTACCTTGTGGGAGGCCGTTCTTTTGGGCTTTCCATTTACTCCTCTGGTCATTTAACTGGACATAGAAGCGCCTGTTGTTGAGGAGGTTTTTCCTGACCATTGTGCGGTGTTGGACAGTGTCGTAGGCAGCAGAGAGATCTCTGAATGCCGCTCCAGTTATTTGTTTTCCCTCAAACCCATCCTCAATGTGTTGGGTGAGGTTGGGTTCTGTCCAGCACAGGAGCGGACGGGACGGAAACCAGCTTGGTCTTTAGTCATCTTGGTGTCTATGAGTGGCATGAGGCGTTGGAGTAGCAGCCTCTCATAGAGCTTGTAGGTGATGCAGAGGAGGGAAATGGGTCGGTAGCTCTTTGGGGATAATGGGTCTTTGCCAGGTTTGGGGATTGCAACCACTTTGGCCTTTCTCCAGACAGAAGGGATGGTTTTCTGTGCCATGCATGTGTTCAGCATCCCCACAAGCCAGGTCTTTGCGTTAGGTCCCAGGCTGTATCATTTCTGCCAGTATGTCATAAATCCCTGCTGCTTTTCCAGGTTTCAACTTTCCCATTTCAGTTTCGAGTTCTTCTAGGTCAAAGGGTTTGGTTTGAGGGCTGGCTGATGTGGTTGGTCTGATACCACTGTGCCATGGTATTCTCCTGTGGGTTGGCGGCGGTGTTGGTTACGACTGTTGGCCACCAGTTGTGATGCAACAGAGGTTTGCTGTGACCGTTGTGAATTATGGGTGGTGTGGTCTTCGCCAAGACGGCGGATTGTGGCCCATGCCTTCCTGCTGTTATTTGTCATGTTGGTGTTCTCTATATCTTTTCGTCCTGGGCATGACGTTAAACTGTTCCGTTCGAGTGGACCGGCGACCCTCGAATGTAAACAGCCACGAAAGGAAACTATGTGTGTGTGAGGTGTTCTCTATCATTTCATTCCAGACTTTCCTTCGTTCATCCCCAACTTCACTGTCTATCTCCTGTGTTCTCCATTCATCTTGAGCGATACACAGTCGTCTGATGTGCGGGGGGGAGGTGCCGGCTAGCGCATAAAGGCACGGGACAGGTGTTGTCTTGACGCATCCCGTGATGATGCGACAGGTGTCATTTAGGGCTGTGTCGACCAATTTGGTGTGACGTGATCGGCTCCAGCTTGAGCAGGCATACTCTGCTGTAGAGAAAGACAGGGCCATGGCAGTTGCACGGATTGTTTGTGGGTCTGCGCCCCACTTGGAGTTCACTAGTTTTCGCAGGATGTTATTGCGGGTGTTGACCGTGGCTTTTGTGTTCTCGAGGTGTTTTTTGAAGGAGAGTGTCCTGTGTAACTCCAAGATACATGGTGTGTGTATGGTTGCAGAGTTTGTGACCATCCCAAGTGACGCTCAGTTCTTTTTTCGCGTCACGGTTCCTCAGGTGGAAGCTGCATAGTTGGGTTTGTGTGTCTTTCTTTTTCTGTCTTTCTTTCTTAGGACGGAGATCAAGGTAGACGCCGTTGGAAGGCTCAACACAAGCCGAGGCCCCTAGAGATCCATCCCAAAGCTTCCCTCAGAGAGCCCAGCTAGCCAGCAAGCCCGCCCAGTCAGCCAACGCAGCCAGCCAGCCCCGCCAGTCAGCCAGTGTAGAAAGTCAGGCTGCCAAGCCAGCGCACATCAGCCCTTGCAACCAGCCATTGCAGCCAGCCTTGCTCAGTCAGCTCAGCCAGGCCTCTCTCGCGGCCTGGCTCTCTGTCTGCCTGGCCCGGTCTGCCCCGCCTTGCCTTGCAGCAACAGAACGAGCTGGCCTGGCAAGCCAGCCAGCTCAGAATGCGAGCCCAGCAAGCCAGCGCAGCGAAAACTTTTACAAGCCCAGACTCAGGGTGCCCAGACAGCCTGTGCAGCCAACAGCCAGCCAGCCCAGACCAGCATTTGCAGCAAGCCAGGATCCAACCCTTGCAGCGCAGCCTTAGGCCGGATAGTCCCCCTGCCTGCACTTTGTTGCTTAACTGCTGCTTGCCTCGGTCTGCCACAAACTTCCTGTCCTGGCCTGCCTGTCTGAAACTGGCTCGCCTGACTGCGTGCTTGCCTGCCTGCGTGCTTGCCTGCCTGCGTTCTCTGGGCTCGCATTCTGAGCTGGCTGGCTTGCCAGGCCGGCTGATTCTGTTGCTGCAAGGCAAGGCGGGGCAGACCGGGCCAGGCAGACAGAGAGCCAGGCCGCGAGAGAGGCCTGGCTGAGCTGACTGAGCAAGGCTGGCTGCAATGGCTGGTTGCAAGGGCTGATGTGCACTGGCTTGGCAGCCTGACTTTCTACACTGGCTGACTGGCGGGGCTGGCTGGCTGCGTTGGCTGACTGGGCGGGCTTGCTGGTTAGCTGGGCTCCCTGAGGGAAGCTTTGGGATGGATCTGCCTGCCTGCCTGCCTGCCTGCCTGCCTGCCTGCCTGCCTGCCTGCAACTTGAATGAGGTGTGTAAACATTTATTTCACGGGTATGGGTGTTGACCTTGGCTTTTGTGTTCTCCAGGTGTTTTTTGAAGGAGAGTCCTGTCCAGTGTAACTCCAAGTTACATGGTGTGTGTATGGTTGGATAGTTTGTGACCATCCCAAGTGACGCTCAGTTATTTTTTCGCGTCTCGGTTCCTCAGGTGGAAGCTGCATAGTTGGGTTTTTGATGGGTTGGGTTTCAGGTGGTTGTATTGTAGTAGCTTGACATTTCTTGGAGGGCACTTTCAAGGACAGACTCAATCTTCTGGAAGTCTGCTTGTTGAGTGGTAATGCAGAGGTCGCCGGCGTAGATGAAGCGCTGGCATTCTGTGGGTAGTGGCTGGTCGTTTGTGTAGATATTGAAAAGGAGGGGGGCGAACACGCTACCTTGTGTGAGGCCGTTCTTTTGGGCTTTCCATTTACTCCTCTGGTCATTTAACTGGACATAGAAGCGCCTGTTGTTGAGGAGGCTTTTCCTGACCATTGTGCTGTGTTGGACAGTGTCATAGACAGCAGAGAGATCTCTGAATGCTGCTCCAGTTATTTGTTTTCCCTCAAACCCATCCTCAATGTGTTGGGTTAGGTTGAGCTCTGTCCAGCACAGGAGCGGCCGGGACGGAAACCAGCTTGGTCTTTAGTCAGCTTGTTGTCTGAGTGGCATGAGGCGTTGGAGTAGCAGCCTCTCATAGAGCTTGTAGGTGATGCAGAGGAGGGAAATGGGTCGGTAGCTCTTTGGGGATGATGGGTCTTTGCCAGGTTTGTGGCTTGTTACCACTTTGGCCTTTCTCCAGACAGAAGGGATGGTTTTCTGTGCCATGCATGTGTTCAGCATCCCCATGAGCCAGGTCTTTGTGCTGTATCATTTCTGCCAGTATGTCATCAATCCAACACTGTTTTTTGTTAATCATCGAATGAAATGTTGGAGGTCGGCAAGAGAAAGTTTAAAAAAATCATAGCAAACTTGAAAAAGTGCCACTCGGGGCACAGGTCGATCTCCACCAGGGCAGGTCAGGTTATGGCCTCCTGGTGGCGCTATTATAGGCCAATGTGAAAAGGGTGCCATTTCTTCTTACGTCTTGGATGGCAATTGGATGATTTGAGGCATTTTGTTCCAAAATTGTGTTTTGCAAAAATCCACCTGTTGGTGGCACTATAACAGGCCAATGTGAAAAGGGTGGGATATATTCCTCAGCCTAGTAGGAAAGTCTGTGAAAGATTTCACGTAAATTGCACGCTGCGTTCATGATTCGAGGCTTTTTGTTCAAAATGGGAAAATCCTGCAAACTTTGAAAGCCAATGTTAGCCAATTAGGATGGAATAAGAAATATGGGACAGATAGTAATATCAAAAAATTTGTTTTTCAAAAGTCTGCCTCCTGGTTGGTGCCAATCACAGGCCGTTCTGGACATTTTGGGGCAGAGGTTCATCGTTGGCATCCAGGGAGTGTGTGTGCACCATTTGGCATGGACCGGGTTAATGGTGCCGGAGAATAGCTGTTAACAAACTGACGGACACACACACACACTCACACACACGGACGGAGTGCAAAACATACTCTCTCCCCATGCCTTTGGCCTGGTGGAGACAATAATTCAAAAAAATTAGTTTTGTGTTTGTTTTTCTTCTTTATATACCTACAATGTAAATTGTGAAATTACTTTACCGTTGAAATGTAAAATTTACATTTCAACGAATGGACCTGTACAACAAAACAAAAACTAAGGCACTGGTGTGGTACTTCTGGTTTACCGGAATGGGGTTCAACTCCCTGCAGTGCTGTGCTCAATTTGTTGTATTTACATGGTTCATTTTTATTTTCTGCTCATTGTGTTAAATTTTCATAGATAGCCCCCAGGTTCTTTACTGTGTTTGTACTCCCTACAGTTAGGTTACCAAGTCTATTTATTTATTATTTCTGTTCACTAGAACTAGAACCAATTGATGATATGCACACGGCTGCCATCTTGCCAGCAAGGTGCTACCTAGGTGCAACTTCCCATAGACAGCCCATTCATCCAAATAGAAGTCCTATTTAATTCACCAACATGTACGAAAAGCTTGAATTATCATCTTACTATCTGCAAAGTGTTTGTTTCAAATAAATCCACTGATACTAGTCTTATGAAGGTCATCTATTCTGGTCAAGGTCATTTATACTGGTCACGATAATTTATACTGGTAAAGGTAATTTATACTGGTGAAGGTCATTTATACTGGTCATGGTCATGTATACTGGTGAAGGTCAAGTACGAGTCTTATGAAGGTCATTTATACTGGTGAAGGTCATGTACGAGTCTTATGAAGGTCATTTATACTGGTCAAGGTCATTTATACTGGTCAAGGTCATTTACTAGTCTCATGAAGGTAATTTATACTGCTCAAGGTCATTGATACTGGTCAAGGTCATTGAGTGGCGCGCTATAGTGCGTGATTCTTCATCATTGTTGAGGATTTGAAAAAAGTGAAAGGCTATAGTCAATGATCTCGGGGGGCATGCTATAGTATGTCGTTTTTCACGATTTCGGAGGATTTGATAAAAGGTGAAAATCACAGAAAAGCGACAGGCTATAGTCCATGGTGTCGGAGGCATACTCTAGGGTGCCATTTTTCACGATTTCGGAAGATTTGAAAATGAGGGAAAAGCGAAAGGCTATAGTCCATTGTGTCGGAGGGCATACTCTAGGGTGCCATTTTTCACAATTTCGGAGGATTTGAAAAAAGGTGAAAATCACAGAAAAGCGACAGGCTATAGTCCATGGTGTCGGAGGGCATACTATAGTGTGTAGTTTTTCACGATTTCGGAGGATTTGAAAAAAGGTGAAAATCACAGAAAAGCGACAGGCTATAGTCCATGGTGTCAGAGGGCATACTATAGTATAGTATGTCGTTTTTCACAATTTCAGAGGATTTGAAAAAAGGTGAAAATCAGGGAAAAGCGACAGGCTATAATCCATGGTGTCGGAGGGCATACTATAGTATGTCGTTTTTTACGATTTCGGAGGATTTGAAAAAAGGTGAAAATCGCGGAAAAGCCAAAGGCTATAGTCCATGGTGTCGGAGAGCATACTATAGTATGCCGTTTTTCACGATTTCGGAGGATTTGGAAAAAAGGAGAAAATCACATAAAAGCGACAGGCTATAGTCCATGGTGTCGGAGGGTATACTATAGTGTGTAGTTTTTCACGATTTCGGAGGATTTGAAAAAAGGTGAGAATCACAGAAAAGCGACAGGCTATAGTCCATGGTGTCGGAGAGCATACTATAGTATGCCGTTTTTCACGATTTCGGAGGATTTGAAAAAAAGGAGAAAATCACATAAAAGCGACAGGCTATAGTCCATGGTGTCGGAGGGTATACTATAGTGTGTAGTTTTTCACGATTTCGGAGGATTTGAAAAAAGGTGAAAATCACAGAAAAGCGACAGGCTATAGTCCATGGTGTCAGAGGGCATACTATAGTATGTCGTTTTTCACGATTTTGGAGGATTTGAAAAAAAGGAGAAAATCACATAAAAGCAACAGGCTATAGTCCATGGTGTCGGAGGGCATACTATAGTGTGTAGTTTTTCACGATTTCGGAGGATTTGAAAAAAGGTGAAAAAAACAGAAAAGCGACAGGCTATAGTCCATGGTGTCAGAGGGCATACTATAGTATGCCGTTTTTCACGATTTCGGAGGATTTGAAAAAAGGTGAAAATCACAGAAAAGCGACAGGCTATAGTCCATGGTGTCAGAGGGCATACTATAGTATGCCGTTTTTCACGATTTCGGAGGATTTGAAAAAAGGTGAAAATCACAGAAAAGCGACAGGCTATAGTCCATGGTGTCAGAGGGCATACTATAGTATGTCGTTTTTCACGATTTCGGAGGATTTGAAAAAAGGTGAAAATCGCGGAAAAGCGAAAGGCTATAGTCCATGGTGTCGGAGGGCATATTATAGTGTGTAGTTTTTCACGATTTCGGAGGATTTGAAAAAAAGGAGAAAATCACATAAAAGCGACAGTCCATGGTGTCGGAGAGCATACTATAGTATGCCGTTTTTCACGATTTCGGAGGATTTGAAAAAAGGTGAAAATCACAGAAAAGCGACAGGCTATAGTCCATGGTGTCAGAGGGCATACTATAGTATGTCGTTTTTCACGATTTCGGAGGATTTGAAAAAAGGTGAAAATCAGGGAAAAGCGACAGGCTGAGGCTATAGTCCATGGTGTCGGAGGGCATCCTCTAGGGTACCATTTTCACGATTTCGGAGGATTTGAAAAAAGGAAAAAATCACATAAAAGCGACAGGCTATAGTCCATGGTGTCGGAGGGCATACTATAGTGTGTAGTTTTTCACGATTTCGGAGGATCTGAAAAAAGGTGAAAATCACAGAAAAGCGACAGGCTATAGTCCATGGTGTCGGAGGGCATACTATAGTGTGTCGTTTTTCACGATTTCGGAGCATTTGAAAAAATGTGAAAATCACAGAAAAGCGACAGGCTATAGTCCATGGTGTCGGAGGGCATACTATAGTGTGTAGTTTTTCACGATTTCGGAGGATTTGAAAAAAGGTGAAAATCACAGAAAAGCGACAGGCTATAGTCCATGGTGACAGAGGGCATACTATAGTATGCCGTTTTTCACGATTTCGGAGGATTTGAAAAAAAGGAGAAAATCACATAAAAGCGACAGGCTATAGTCCATGGTGTCGGAGGGCATACTATAGTGTGTAGTTTGTCACGATTTCGGAGCATTTGAAAAAAGGTGAAAATCACAGAAAAGCGACAGGCTATAGTCCATGGTGTCGTAGGGCATACCGGTACTATAGTATGTCGTTTTTCACGATTTCGGAGGATTTGAAAAAAGGTGAAAATCACAGAAAAGCGACAGGCTATAGTCCATGGTGTCAGAGGGCATACTATAGTATGCCGTTTTTCACGATTTCGGAGGATTTGAAAAAAAGGAGAAAATCACATAAAAGCGACAGGCTATAGTCCATGGTGTCGGAGGGCATCCTCTAGGGTACCATTTTTCACGATTTCGGAGGATTTGAAAAAAAGGTGAAAATTGCAGAAAAGTGAAAGGCTATAGTCCATGGTGTCGGAGGGCATATTATAGTATTTCGTTTTTCACGATTTCGGAGTATTTGAAAAAAAATTGAAAATCGCGGAAAAGTGAAAGGCTATAGTCCATGGTGTCGGAGAGCATACTATAATGCCGTTTTTCACAATTTTGGAGGATTTGAAAAAAAGGAGAAAATCACATAAAAGCGACAGGCTATAGTCCATGGTGTCAGAGGGCATACTATAGTATGCCGTTTTTCACGATTTCGGAGGATCTGAAAAAAAGGAGAAAATCACATAAAAGCGACAGGCTATAGTCCATGGTGTCAGAGGGCATACTATAGTGTGTAGTTTTTCACGATTTCGGAGGATTTGAAAAAAGGTGAAAATCACAGAAAAGCGACAGGCTATAGTCCATGGTGTCAGAGGGCATACTATAGTATGCCGTTTTTCACGATTTCGGAGGATCTGAAAAAAAGGAGAAAATCACATAAAAGCGACAGGCTATAGTCCATGGTGTCAGAGGGCATACTATAGTATGTCGTTTTTCATGATTTCGGAGGATTTGAAAAAAGGTGAAAATCACAGAAAAGCGACAGGCTATAGTCCATGGTGTCGGAGAGCATACTATAGTATGCCGTTTTTCACGATTTCGGAGGATTTGAAAAAAGGTGAAAATCACAGAAAAGCGACAGGCTATAGTCCATGGTGTCGGAGGGCATACTATAGTGTGTAGTTTTTCACGATTTGAGGATTTGAAAAAAAGGAGAAAATCACAAAAGCGACAGGCTATAGTCCATGGTGTCAGAGGGCATACTATAGTATGTCGTTTTTCACGATTTTGGAGGATTTGAAAAAAAGGAGAAAATCACATAAAAGCGACAGGCTATAGTCCATGGTGTCGGAGGGCATACTATAGTGTGTCGTTTTTCACGATTTCGGAGGATTTGAAAAAAGGTGAAAATCACAGAAAAGCGACAGGCTATAGTCCATGGTGTCAGAGGGCATACTATAGTATGTGGTTTTTTACGATTTCAGAGGATTTGAAAAAAAGGTGAAAATCGCGGAAAAGCGAAAGGCTATAGTCCATGGTGTCGGAGAGCATACTATAGTGTGTAGTTTTTCACGATTTGAGGATTTGAAAAAAAGGAGAAAATCACATAAAAGCGACAGGCTATAGTCCATGGTGTCAGAGGGCATACTATAGTATGTCGTTTTTCACGATTTTGGAGGATTTGAAAAAAAGGAGAAAATCACATAAAAGCGACAGGCTATAGTCCATGGTGTCGGAGGGCATACTATAGTGTGTCGTTTTTCACGATTTCGGAGGATTTGAAAAAAGGTGAAAATCACAGAAAAGCGACAGGCTATAGTCCATGGTGTCAGAGGGCATACTATAGTATGTGGTTTTTTACGATTTCAGAGGATTTGAAAAAAAGGTGAAAATCGCGGAAAAGCGAAAGGCTATAGTCCATGGTGTCGGAGAGCATACTATAGTATGCCGTTTTTCACGATTTCGGAGGATTTGAAAAAAAGGTGAAAATCACAGAAAAGCGACAGGCTATAGTCCATGGTGTCGGAGGGCATCCTCTAGGGTACCATTTTTCACGATTTCGGAGGATTTGAAAAAACGTGAAAATCACAGAAAAGCGACAGGCTATAGTCCATGGTGTCGTAGGGCATACCGGTACTATAGTATGTCGTTTTTCACGATTTCGGAGGATTTGAAAAAAAGGTGAAAATCAAGGAAAAGCGACAGGCTATAGTCCATGGTGTCAGAGGGCATACTATAGTATGTCGTTTTTCACGATTTTGGAGGATTTGAAAAAAAGGTGAAAATCAAGGAAAAGCGACAGGCTATAGTCCATGGTGTCGGAGAGCATACTATAGTATGCCGTTTTTCACGATTTCGGAGGATTTGAAAAAAAGGAGAAAATCACATAAAAGCGACAGGCTATAGTCCATGGTGTCGGAGGGCATACTATAGTGTGTAGTTTTTCACGATTTCGGAGGATTTGAAAAAAAGGAGAAAATCACATAAAAGCGACAGGCTATAGTCCATGGTGTCGGAGAGCATACTATAGTATGCCGTTTTTCACGATTTCGGAGGATTTAAAAAAAGGTGAAAATCACAGAAAAGCGACAGGCTATAGTCCATGGTGTCAGAGGGCATACTATAGTATAGTATGTCGTTTTTCACAATTTCAGAGGATTTGAAAAAAGGTGAAAATCAGGGAAAAGCGACAGGCTATAATCCATGGTGTCGGAGGGCATACTAT
Source organism: Electrona antarctica (assembly GCF_951216825.1). Lineage (NCBI taxonomy): Eukaryota > Metazoa > Chordata > Actinopteri > Myctophiformes > Myctophidae > Electrona > Electrona antarctica. The sequence continues at coordinate 42,044 of NW_027638318.1, forward strand.
AGTATGTCGTTTTTTACGATTTCGGAGGATTTGAAAAAAGGTGAAAATCGCGGAAAAGCCAAAGGCTATAGTCCATGGTGTCGGAGAGCATACTATAGTATGCCGTTTTTCACGATTTCGGAGGATTTGGAAAAAAGGAGAAAATCACATAAAAGCGACAGGCTATAGTCCATGGTGTCGGAGGGTATACTATAGTGTGTAGTTTTTCACGATTTCGGAGGATTTGAAAAAAGGTGAGAATCACAGAAAAGCGACAGGCTATAGTCCATGGTGTCGGAGAGCATACTATAGTATGCCGTTTTTCACGATTTCGGAGGATTTGAAAAAAAGGAGAAAATCTTATAAAAGCGACAGGCTATAGTCCATGGTGTCGGAGGGTATACTATAGTGTGTAGTTTTTCACGATTTCGGAGGATTTGAAAAAAGGTGAAAATCACAGAAAAGCGACAGGCTATAGTCCATGGTGTCAGAGGGCATACTATAGTATGTCGTTTTTCACGATTTTGGAGGATTTGAAAAAAAGGAGAAAATCACATAAAAGCGACAGGCTATAGTCCATGGTGTCGGAGGGCATACTATAGTGTGTAGTTTTTCACGATTTCGGAGGATTTGAAAAAAGGGGAAAAAAACAGAAAAGCGACAGGCTATAGTCCATGGTGTCAGAGGGCATACTATAGTATGCCGTTTTTCACGATTTCGGAGGATTTGAAAAAACGTGAAAATCACAGAAAAGCGACAGGCTATAGTCCATGGTGTCGTAGGGCATACCGGTACTATAGTATGTCGTTTTTCACGATTTCGGAGGATTTGAAAAAAAGGTGAAAATCAAGGAAAAGCGACAGGCTATAGTCCATGGTGTCGGAGGGCATAATATAGTATGTCGTTTTTCACGATTTCGGAGGATTTGAAAAAAGGTGAAAATCGCGGAAAAGCGAAAGGCTATAGTCCATGGTGTCGGAGGGCATATTATAGTGTGTAGTTTTTCACGATTTCGGAGGATTTGAAAAAAAGGAGAAAATCACATAAAAGCGACAGTCCATGGTGTCGGAGAGCATACTATAGTATGCCGTTTTTCACGATTTCGGAGGATTTGAAAAAAGGTGAAAATCACAGAAAAGCGACAGGCTATAGTCCATGGTGTCGGAGGGCATCCTCTAGGGTACCATTTTTCACGATTTCGGAGGATTTGAAAAAACGTGAAAATCACAGAAAAGCGACAGGCTATAGTCCATGGTGTCGTAGGGCATACCGGTACTATAGTATGTCGTTTTTCACGATTTCGGAGGATTTGAAAAAAGGTGAAAATCACAGAAAAGCGACAGGCTATAGTCCATGGTGTCAGAGGGCATACTATAGTATGCCGTTTTTCACGATTTCGGAGGATTTGAAAAAAAGGAGAAAATCACATAAAAGCGACAGGCTATAGTCCATGGTGTCGGAGGGCATCCTCTAGGGTACCATTTTTCACGATTTCGGAGGATTTGAAAAAAAGGTGAAAATCGCAGAAAAGTGAAAGGCTATAGTCCATGGTGTCGGAGGGCATATTATAGTATTTCGTTTTTCACGATTTCGGAGTATTTGAAAAAAATGTGAAAATCGCGGAAAAGTGAAAGGCTATAGTCCATGGTGTCGGAGAGCATACTATAATGCCGTTTTTCACAATTTTGGAGGATTTGAAAAAAAGGAGAAAATCACATAAAAGCGACAGGCTATAGTCCATGGTGTCGGAGGGCATACTATAGTGTGTAGTTTTTCACGATTTCGGAGGATTTGAAAAAAGGTGAAAATCACAGAAAAGCGACAGGCTATAGTCCATGGTGTCAGAGGGCATACTATAGTATGCCGTTTTTCACGATTTCGGAGGATCTGAAAAAAAGGAGAAAATCACATAAAAGCGACAGGCTATAGTCCATGGTGTCAGAGGGCATACTATAGTATGTCGTTTTTCATGATTTCGGAGGATTTGAAAAAAGGTGAAAATCACAGAAAAGCGACAGGCTATAGTCCATGGTGTCGGAGAGCATACTATAGTATGCCGTTTTTCACGATTTCGGAGGATTTGAAAAAAGGTGAAAATCACAGAAAAGCGACAGGCTATAGTCCATGGTGTCGGAGGGCATACTATAGTGTGTAGTTTTTCACGATTTGAGGATTTGAAAAAAAGGAGAAAATCACATAAAAGCGACAGGCTATAGTCCATGGTGTCAGAGGGCATACTATAGTATGTCGTTTTTCACGATTTCGGAGGATTTGAAAAAAAGGAGAAAATCACATAAAAGCGACAGGCTATAGTCCATGGTGTCGGAGGGCATACTATAGTGTGTGTTTTTTTACGATTTCAGAGGATTTGAAAAAAAGGTGAAAATCGCGGAAAAGCGAAAGGCTATAGTCCATGGTGTCGGAGAGCATACTATAGTATGCCGTTTTTCACGATTTCGGAGGATTTGAAAAAAAGGTGAAAATCACAGAAAAGCGACAGGCTATAGTCCATGGTGTCGGAGGGCATCCTCTAGGGTACCATTTTTCACGATTTCGGAGGATTTGAAAAAACGTTAAAATCACAGAAAAGCGACAGGCTATAGTCCATGGTGTCGTAGGGCATACCGGTACTATAGTATGTCGTTTTTCACGATTTCGGAGGATTTGAAAAAAGGTGAAAATCACAGAAAAGCGACAGGCTATAGTCCATGGTGTCAGAGGGCATACTATAGTATGCCGTTTTTCACGATTTCGGAGGATTTGAAAAAAAGGAGAAAATCACATAAAAGCGACAGGCTATAGTCCATGGTGTCGGAGGGCATCCTCTAGGGTACCATTTTTCACGATTTCGGAGGATTTGAAAAAAAGGTGAAAATCGCAGAAAAGTGAAAGGCTATAGTCCATGGTGTCGGAGGGCATATTATAGTATTTCGTTTTTCACGATTTCGGAGTATTTGAAAAAAATGTGAAAATCGCGGAAAAGTGAAAGGCTATAGTCCATGGTGTCGGAGAGCATACTATAGTATGCCGTTTTTCACAATTTTGGAGGATTTGAAAAAAAGGAGAAAATCACATAAAAGCGACAGGCTATAGTCCATGGTGTCGGAGGGCATACTATAGTGTGTAGTTTTTCACGATTTCGGAGGATTTGAAAAAAGGTGAAAATCACAGAAAAGCGACAGGCTATAGTCCATGGTGTCAGAGGGCATACTATAGTATGCCGTTTTTCACGATTTCGGAGGATCTGAAAAAAAGGAGAAAATCACATAAAAGCGACATGCTATAGTCCATGGTGTCAGAGGGCATACTATAGTATGTCGTTTTTCATGATTTCGGAGGATTTGAAAAAAGGTGAAAATCACAGAAAAGCGACAGGCTATAGTCCATGGTGTCGGAGGGCATACTATAGTGTGTAGTTTTTCACGATTTGAGGATTTGAAAAAAAGGAGAAAATCACATAAAAGCGACAGGCTATAGTCCATGGTGTCAGAGGGCATACTATAGTGTGTCGTTTTTCACGATTTCGGAGGATTTGAAAAAAGGTGAAAATCACAGAAAAGCGACAGGCTATAGTCCATGGTGTCAGAGGGCATACTATAGTATGTGGTTTTTTACGATTTCAGAGGATTTGAAAAAAAGGTGAAAATCGCGGAAAAGCGAAAGGCTATAGTCCATGGTGTCGGAGAGCATACTATAGTATGCCGTTTTTCACGATTTCGGAGGATTTGAAAAAAAGGTGAAAATCACAGAAAAGCGACAGGCTATAGTCCATGGTGTCGGAGGGCATCCTCTAGGGTACCATTTTTCACGATTTCGGAGGATTTGAAAAAACGTGAAAATCACAGAAAAGCGACAGGCTATAGTCCATGGTGTCGTAGGGCATACCGGTACTATAGTATGTCGTTTTTCACGATTTCGGAGGATTTGAAAAAAAGGTGAAAATCGCGGAAAAGCGACAGGCTATAGTCCATGGTGTCAGAGGGCATACTATAGTATGTCGTTTTTCACGATTTTGGAGGATTTGAAAAAAAGGTGAAAATCAAGGAAAAGCGACAGGCTATAGTCCATGGTGTCGGAGAGCATACTATAGTATGCCGTTTTTCACGATTTCGGAGGATTTGAAAAAAAAGGAGAAAATCACATAAAAGCGACAGGCTATAGTCCATGGTGTCGGAGGGCATACTATAGTGTGTAGTTTTTCACGATTTCGGAGCATTTGAAAAAAGGTGAAAATCACAGAAAAGCGACAGGCTATAGTCCATGGTGTCAGAGGGCATACTATAGTATGTCGTTTTTCACGATTTGAGGATTTGAAAAAAAGATGAAAATCAAGGAAAAGCGACAGGCTATAGTCCATGGTGTCGGAGAGCATACTATAGTATGCCGTTTTTCACGATTTCGGAGGATTTGAAAAAAAGGAGAAAATCACATAAAAGCGACAGGCTATAGTCCATGGTGTCGGAGGGCATACTATAGTGTGTAGTTTTTCACGATTTCGGAGGATTTGAAAAAAAGGAGAAAATCACATAAAAGCGACAGGCTATAGTCCATGGTGTCGGAGAGCATACTATAGTATGCCGTTTTTCACGATTTCGGAGGATTTAAAAAAAGGTGAAAATCACAGAAAAGCGACAGGCTAAAGTCCATGGTGTCAGAGGGCATACTATAGTATGTCGTTTTTCACGATTTCGGAGGATTTGAAAAAAGGTGAAAATCAGGGAAAAGCGACAGGCTATAGTCCATGGTGTCGGAGGGCATCCTCTAGGGTACCATTTTTCACGATTTCGGAGGATTTGAAAAAAAGGTGAAAATCGCGGAAAAGTGAAAGGCTATAGTCCATGGTGTCGGAGAGCATACTATAGTATGCCGTTTTTCACGATTTCGGAGGATTTGAAAAAAAGGTGAAAATCACAGAAAAGCGACAGGCTATAGTCCATGGTGTCGGAGGGCATCCTCTAGGGTACCATTTTTCACGATTTCGGAGGATTTGAAAAAACGTGAAAATCACAGAAAAGCGACAGGCTATAGTCCATGGTGTCGTAGGGCATACCGGTACTATAGTATGTCGTTTTTCACGATTTCGGAGGATTTGAAAAAAAGGTGAAAATCGCGGAAAAGCGACAGGCTATAGTCCATGGTGTCAGAGGGCATACTATAGTATGTCGTTTTTCACGATTTTGGAGGATTTGAAAAAAAGGTGAAAATCAAGGAAAAGCGACAGGCTATAGTCCATGGTGTCGGAGAGCATACTATAGTATGCCGTTTTTCACGATTTCGGAGGATTTGAAAAAAAAAGGAGAAAATCACATAAAAGCGACAGGCTATAGTCCATGGTGTCGGAGGGCATACTATAGTGTGTAGTTTTTCACGATTTCGGAGCATTTGAAAAAAGGTGAAAATCACAGAAAAGCGACAGGCTATAGTCCATGGTGTCAGAGGGCATACTATAGTATGTCGTTTTTCACGATTTGAGGATTTGAAAAAAAGATGAAAATCAAGGAAAAGCGACAGGCTATAGTCCATGGTGTCGGAGAGCATACTATAGTATGCCGTTTTTCACGATTTCGGAGGATTTGAAAAAAAGGAGAAAATCACATAAAAGCGACAGGCTATAGTCCATGGTGTCGGAGGGCATACTATAGTGTGTAGTTTTTCACGATTTCGGAGGATTTGAAAAAAAGGAGAAAATCACATAAAAGCGACAGGCTATAGTCCATGGTGTCGGAGAGCATACTATAGTATGCCGTTTTTCACGATTTCGGAGGATTTAAAAAAAGGTGAAAATCACAGAAAAGCGACAGGCTAAAGTCCATGGTGTCAGAGGGCATACTATAGTATGTCGTTTTTCACGATTTCGGAGGATTTGAAAAAAGGTGAAAATCAGGGAAAAGCGACAGGCTATAGTCCATGGTGTCGGAGGGCATCCTCTAGGGTACCATTTTTCACGATTTCGGAGGATTTGAAAAAAAGGTGAAAATCGCGGAAAAGTGAAAGGCTATAGTCCATGGTGTCGGAGGGCATACTATAGTGTGTAGTTTTTCACGATTTCGGAGGATTTGAAAAAAGGTGAAAATCACAGAAAAGCGACAGGCTATAGTCCATGGTGTCGGAGGGCATACTATAGTGTGACGTTTTTCACAATTTCGGAGCATTTGAAAAAATGTGAAAATCACAGAAAAGCGACAGGCTATAGTCCATGGTGTCGGAGGGCATACTATAGTGTGTAGTTTTTCACGATTTCGGAGGATTTGAAAAAAGGTGAAAATCACAGAAAAGCGACAGGCTATAGTCCATGGTGACAGAGGGCATACTATAGTATTTCGTTTTTCACGATTTCGGAGTATTTGAAAAAAAGGTGAAAATCGCGGAAAAGCGAAAGGCAATAGTCTATGGTGTCGGAGAGCATACTATAGTATGCCGTTTTTCACGATTTCGGAGGATTTGAAAAAACGTGAAAATCACAGAAAAGCGACAGGCTATAGTCCATGGTGTCGTAGGGCATACCGGTACTATAGTATGTCGTTTTTCACGATTTCGGAGGATTTGAAAAAAAGGAGAAAATCACATAAAAGCGACAGGCTATAGTCCATGGTGTCGGAGGGCATACTATAGTGTGTAGTTTTTCACGATTTCGGAGGATTTAAAAAAAGGTGAAAATCACAGAAAAGCGACAGGCTATAGTCCATGGTGTCAGAGGGCATACTATAGTATAGTATGTCGTTTTTCACAATTTCAGAGGATTTGAAAAAAGGTGAAAATCAGGGAAAAGCGACAGGCTATAATCCATGGTGTCGGAGGGCATACTATAGTATGTCGTTTTTTACGATTTCGGAGGATTTGAAAAAAGGTGAAAATCGCGGAAAAGCCAAAGGCTATAGTCCATGGTGTCGGAGAGCATACTATAGTATGCCGTTTTTCACGATTTCGGAGGATTTGGAAAAAAGGAGAAAATCACATAAAAGCGACAGGCTATAGTCCATGGTGTCGGAGGGTATACTATAGTGTGTAGTTTTTCACGATTTCGGAGGATTTGAAAAAAGGTGAGAATCACAGAAAAGCGACAGGCTATAGTCCATGGTGTCGGAGAGCATACTATAGTATGCCGTTTTTCACGATTTCGGAGGATTTGAAAAAAAGGAGAAAATCTTATAAAAGCGACAGGCTATAGTCCATGGTGTCGGAGGGTATACTATAGTGTGTAGTTTTTCACGATTTCGGAGGATTTGAAAAAAGGTGAAAATCACAGAAAAGCGACAGGCTATAGTCCATGGTGTCAGAGGGCATACTATAGTATGTCGTTTTTCACGATTTTGGAGGATTTGAAAAAAAGGAGAAAATCACATAAAAGCGACAGGCTATAGTCCATGGTGTCGGAGGGCATACTATAGTGTGTAGTTTTTCACGATTTCGGAGGATTTGAAAAAAGGTGAAAAAAACAGAAAAGCGACAGGCTATAGTCCATGGTGTCAGAGGGCATACTATAGTATGCCGTTTTTCACGATTTCGGAGGATTTGAAAAAAGGTGAAAATCACAGAAAAGCGACAGGCTATAGTCCATGGTGTCAGAGGGCATACTATAGTATGTCGTTTTTCACGATTTCAGAGGATTTGAAAACAGGTGAAAATCAGGGAAAAGCGACAGGCTATAGTCCATGGTGTCGGAGGGCATACTATAGTATGCCGTTTTTCACGATTTCGGAGGATTTGAAAAAAAGGTGAAAATCACAGAAAAGCGACAAGCTATAGTCCATGGTGTCGGAGGGCATCCTCTAGGGTACCATTTTTCACGATTTCGGAGGATTTGAAAAAACGTGAAAATCACAGAAAAGCGACAGGCTATAGTCCATGGTGTCGTAGGGCATACCGGTACTATAGTATGTCGTTTTTCACGATTTCGGAGGATTTGAAAAAAAGGTGAAAATCAAGGAAAAGCGACAGGCTATAGTCCATGGTGTCGGAGGGCATACTATAGTATGTCGTTTTTCACGATTTCGGAGGATTTGAAAAAAGGTGAAAATCGCGGAAAAGCGAAAGGCTATAGTCCATGGTGTCGGAGGGCATATTATAGTGTGTAGTTTTTCACGATTTCGGAGGATTTGAAAAAAAGGAGAAAATCACATAAAAGCGACAGTACATGGTGTCGGAGAGCATACTATAGTATGCCGTTTTTCACGATTTCGGAGGATTTGAAAAAAGGTGAAAATCACAGAAAAGCGACAGGCTATAGTCCATGGTGTCGGAGGGCATCCTCTAGGGTACCATTTTTCACGATTTCGGAGGATTTGAAAAAACGTGAAAATCACAGGCTATAGTCCATGGTGTCGTAGGGCATACCGGTACTATAGTATGTCGTTTTTCACGATTTCGGAGGATTTGAAAAAAGGTGAAAATCACAGAAAAGCGACAGGCTATAGTCCATGGTGTCAGAGGGCATACTATAGTATGCCGTTTTTCACGATTTCGGAGGATTTGAAAAAAAGGAGAAAATCACATAAAAGCGACAGGCTATAGTCCATGGTGTCGGAGGGCATCCTCTAGGGTACCATTTTTCACGATTTCGGAGGATTTGAAAAAAAAGGTGAAAATCGCAGAAAAGTGAAAGGCTATAGTCCATGGTGTCGGAGGGCATATTATAGTATTTCGTTTTTCACGATTTCGGAGTATTTGAAAAAAATGTGAAAATCGCGGAAAAGTGAAAGGCTATAGTCCATGGTGTCGGAGAGCATACTATAATGCCGTTTTTCACAATTTTGGAGGATTTGAAAAAAAGGAGAAAATCACATAAAAGCGACAGGCTATAGTCCATGGTGTCGGAGGGCATACTATAGTGTGTAGTTTTTCACGATTTCGGAGCATTTGAAAAAAGGTGAAAATCACAGAAAAGCGACAGGCTATAGTCCATGGTGTCAGAGGGCATACTATAGTATGTCGTTTTTCACGATTTGAGGATTTGAAAAAAAGATGAAAATCAAGGAAAAGCGACAGGCTATAGTCCATGGTGTCGGAGAGCATACTATAGTATGCCGTTTTTCACGATTTCGGAGGATTTGAAAAAAAGGAGAAAATCACATAAAAGCGACAGGCTATAGTCCATGGTGTCGGAGGGCATACTATAGTGTGTAGTTTTTCACGATTTCGGAGGATTTGAAAAAAAGGAGAAAATCACATAAAAGCGACAGGCTATAGTCCATGGTGTCGGAGAGCATACTATAGTATGCCGTTTTTCACGATTTCGGAGGATTTAAAAAAAGGTGAAAATCACAGAAAAGCGACAGGCTAAAGTCCATGGTGTCAGAGGGCATACTATAGTATGTCGTTTTTCACGATTTCGGAGGATTTGAAAAAAGGTGAAAATCAGGGAAAAGCGACAGGCTATAGTCCATGGTGTCGGAGGGCATCCTCTAGGGTACCATTTTTCACGATTTCGGAGGATTTGAAAAAAAGGTGAAAATCGCGGAAAAGTGAAAGGCTATAGTCCATGGTGTCGGAGGGCATACTATAGTGTGTAGTTTTTCACGATTTCGGAGGATTTGAAAAAAGGTGAAAATCACAGAAAAGCGACAGGCTATAGTCCATGGTGTCGGAGGGCATACTATAGTGTGACGTTTTTCACAATTTCGGAGCATTTGAAAAAATGTGAAAATCACAGAAAAGCGACAGGCTATAGTCCATGGTGTCGGAGGGCATACTATAGTGTGTAGTTTTTCACGATTTCGGAGGATTTGAAAAAAGGTGAAAATCACAGAAAAGCGACAGGCTATAGTCCATGGTGACAGAGGGCATACTATAGTATTTCGTTTTTCACGATTTCGGAGTATTTGAAAAAAAGGTGAAAATCGCGGAAAAGCGAAAGGCAATAGTCTATGGTGTCGGAGAGCATACTATAGTATGCCGTTTTTCACGATTTCGGAGGATTTGAAAAAACGTGAAAATCACAGAAAAGCGACAGGCTATAGTCCATGGTGTCGTAGGGCATACCGGTACTATAGTATGTCGTTTTTCACGATTTCGGAGGATTTGAAAAAAAGGAGAAAATCACATAAAAGCGACAGGCTATAGTCCATGGTGTCGGAGGGCATACTATAGTGTGTAGTTTTTCACGATTTCGGAGGATTTAAAAAAAGGTGAAAATCACAGAAAAGCGACAGGCTATAGTCCATGGTGTCAGAGGGCATACTATAGTATAGTATGTCGTTTTTCACAATTTCAGAGGATTTGAAAAAAGGTGAAAATCAGGGAAAAGCGACAGGCTATAATCCATGGTGTCGGAGGGCATACTATAGTATGTCGTTTTTTACGATTTCGGAGGATTTGAAAAAAGGTGAAAATCGCGGAAAAGCCAAAGGCTATAGTCCATGGTGTCGGAGAGCATACTATAGTATGCCGTTTTTCACGATTTCGGAGGATTTGGAAAAAAGGAGAAAATCACATAAAAGCGACAGGCTATAGTCCATGGTGTCGGAGGGTATACTATAGTGTGTAGTTTTTCACGATTTCGGAGGATTTGAAAAAAGGTGAGAATCACAGAAAAGCGACAGGCTATAGTCCATGGTGTCGGAGAGCATACTATAGTATGCCGTTTTTCACGATTTCGGAGGATTTGAAAAAAAGGAGAAAATCTTATAAAAGCGACAGGCTATAGTCCATGGTGTCGGAGGGTATACTATAGTGTGTAGTTTTTCACGATTTCGGAGGATTTGAAAAAAGGTGAAAATCACAGAAAAGCGACAGGCTATAGTCCATGGTGTCAGAGGGCATACTATAGTATGTCGTTTTTCACGATTTCGGAGGATTTAAAAAAAGGAGAAAATCACAGAAAAGCGACAGGCTATAGTCCATGGTGTCAGAGGGCATACTATAGTATAGTATGTCGTTTTTCACAATTTCAGAGGATTTGAAAAAAGGTGAAAATCAGGGAAAAGCGACAGGCTATAATCCATGGTGTCGGAGGGCATACTATAGTATGTCGTTTTTTACGATTTCGGAGGATTTGAAAAAAGGTGAAAATCGCGGAAAAGCCAAAGGCTATAGTCCATGGTGTCGGAGAGCATACTATAGTATGCCGTTTTTCACGATTTCGGAGGATTTGGAAAAAAGGAGAAAATCACATAAAAGCGACAGGCTATAGTCCATGGTGTCGGAGGGTATACTATAGTGTGTAGTTTTTCACGATTTCGGAGGATTTGAAAAAAGGTGAGAATCACAGAAAAGCGACAGGCTATAGTCCATGGTGTCGGAGAGCATACTATAGTATGCCGTTTTTCACGATTTCGGAGGATTTGAAAAAAAGGAGAAAATCTTATAAAAGCGACAGGCTATAGTCCATGGTGTCGGAGGGTATACTATAGTGTGTAGTTTTTCACGATTTCGGAGGATTTGAAAAAAGGTGAAAATCACAGAAAAGCGACAGGCTATAGTCCATGGTGTCAGAGGGCATACTATAGTATGTCGTTTTTCACGATTTTGGAGGATTTGAAAAAAAGGAGAAAATCACATAAAAGCGACAGGCTATAGTCCATGGTGTCGGAGGGCATACTATAGTGTGTAGTTTTTCACGATTTCGGAGGATTTGAAAAAAGGTGAAAAAAACAGAAAAGCGACAGGCTATAGTCCATGGTGTCAGAGGGCATACTATAGTATGCCGTTTTTCACGATTTCGGAGGATTTGAAAAAAGGTGAAAATCACAGAAAAGCGACAGGCTATAGTCCATGGTGTCAGAGGGCATACTATAGTATGTCGTTTTTCACGATTTCAGAGGATTTGAAAACAGGTGAAAATCAGGGAAAAGCGACAGGCTATAGTCCATGGTGTCGGAGGGCATACTATAGTATGCCGTTTTTCACGATTTCGGAGGATTTGAAAAAAAGGTGAAAATCACAGAAAAGCGACAAGCTATAGTCCATGGTGTCGGAGGGCATCCTCTAGGGTACCATTTTTCACGATTTCGGAGGATTTGAAAAAACGTGAAAATCACAGAAAAGCGACAGGCTATAGTCCATGGTGTCGTAGGGCATACCGGTACTATAGTATGTCGTTTTTCACGATTTCGGAGGATTTGAAAAAAAGGTGAAAATCAAGGAAAAGCGACAGGCTATAGTCCATGGTGTCGGAGGGCATACTATAGTATGTCGTTTTTCACGATTTCGGAGGATTTGAAAAAAGGTGAAAATCGCGGAAAAGCGAAAGGCTATAGTCCATGGTGTCGGAGGGCATATTATAGTGTGTAGTTTTTCACGATTTCGGAGGATTTGAAAAAAAGGAGAAAATCACATAAAAGCGACAGTACATGGTGTCGGAGAGCATACTATAGTATGCCGTTTTTCACGATTTCGGAGGATTTGAAAAAAGGTGAAAATCACAGAAAAGCGACAGGCTATAGTCCATGGTGTCGGAGGGCATCCTCTAGGGTACCATTTTTCACGATTTCGGAGGATTTGAAAAAACGTGAAAATCACAGAAAAGCGACAGGCTATAGTCCATGGTGTCGTAGGGCATACCGGTACTATAGTATGTCGTTTTTCACGATTTCGGAGGATTTGAAAAAAGGTGAAAATCACAGAAAAGCGACAGGCTATAGTCCATGGTGTCAGAGGGCATACTATAGTATGCCGTTTTTCACGATTTCGGAGGATTTGAAAAAAAGGAGAAAATCACATAAAAGCGACAGGCTATAGTCCATGGTGTCGGAGGGCATCCTCTAGGGTACCATTTTTCACGATTTCGGAGGATTTGAAAAAAAAGGTGAAAATCGCAGAAAAGTGAAAGGCTATAGTCCATGGTGTCGGAGGGCATATTATAGTATTTCGTTTTTCACGATTTCGGAGTATTTGAAAAAAATGTGAAAATCGCGGAAAAGTGAAAGGCTATAGTCCATGGTGTCGGAGAGCATACTATAATGCCGTTTTTCACAATTTTGGAGGATTTGAAAAAAAGGAGAAAATCACATAAAAGCGACAGGCTATAGTCCATGGTGTCGGAGGGCATACTATAGTGTGTAGTTTTTCACGATTTCGGAGGATTTGAAAAAAGGTGAAAATCACAGAAAAGCGACAGGCTATAGTCCATGGTGTCAGAGGGCATACTATAGTATGCCGTTTTTCACGATTTCGGAGGATCTGAAAAAAAGGAGAAAATCACATAAAAGCGACAGGCTATAGTCCATGGTGTCAGAGGGCATACTATAGTATGTCGTTTTTCATGATTTCGGAGGATTTGAAAAAAGGTGAAAATCACAGAAAAGCGACAGGCTATAGTCCATGGTGTCGGAGAGCATACTATAGTATGCCGTTTTTCACGATTTCGGAGGATTTGAAAAAAGGTGAAAATCACAGAAAAGCGACAGGCTATAGTCCATGGTGTCGGAGGGCATACTATAGTGTGTAGTTTTTCACGATTTGAGGATTTGAAAAAAAGGAGAAAATCACATAAAAGCGACAGGCTATAGTCCATGGTGTCAGAGGGCATACTATAGTATGTCGTTTTTCACGATTTTGGAGGATTTGAAAAAAAGGAGAAAATCACATAAAAGCGACAGGCTATAGTCCATGGTGTCGGAGGGCATACTATAGTGTGTCGTTTTTCACGATTTCGGAGGATTTGAAAAAAGGTGAAAATCACAGAAAAGCGACAGGCTATAGTCCATGGTGTCAGAGGGCATACTATAGTATGTGTTTTTTTACGATTTCAGAGGATTTGAAAAAAAGGTGAAAATCGCGGAAAAGCGAAAGGCTATAGTCCATGGTGTCGGAGAGCATACTATAGTATGCCGTTTTTCACGATTTCGGAGGATTTGAAAAAAAGGTGAAAATCACAGAAAAGCGACAGGCTATAGTCCATGGTGTCGGAGGGCATCCTCTAGGGTACCATTTTTCACGATTTCGGAGGATTTGAAAAAACGTTAAAATCACAGAAAAGCGACAGGCTATAGTCCATGGTGTCGTAGGGCATACCGGTACTATAGTATGTCGTTTTTCACGATTTCGGAGGATTTGAAAAAAGGTGAAAATCACAGAAAAGCGACAGGCTATAGTCCATGGTGTCAGAGGGCATACTATAGTATGCCGTTTTTCACGATTTCGGAGGATTTGAAAAAAAGGAGAAAATCACATAAAAGCGTCAGGCTATAGTCCATGGTGTCGGAGGGCATCCTCTAGGGTACCATTTTTCACGATTTCGGAGGATTTGAAAAAAAGGTGAAAATCGCAGAAAAGTGAAAGGCTATAGTCCATGGTGTCGGAGGGCATATTATAGTATTTCGTTTTTCACGATTTCGGAGTATTTGAAAAAAATGTGAAAATCGCGGAAAAGTGAAAGGCTATAGTCCATGGTGTCGGAGAGCATACTATAGTATGCCGTTTTTCACAATTTTGGAGGATTTGAAAAAAAGGAGAAAATCACATAAAAGCGACAGGCTATAGTCCATGGTGTCGGAGGGCATACTATAGTGTGTAGTTTTTCACGATTTCGGAGGATTTGAAAAAAGGTGAAAATCACAGAAAAGCGACAGGCTATAGTCCATGGTGTCAGAGGGCATACTATAGTATGCCGTTTTTCACGATTTCGGAGGATCTGAAAAAAAGGAGAAAATCACATAAAAGCGACAGGCTATAGTCCATGGTGTCAGAGGGCATACTATAGTATGTCGTTTTTCATGATTTCGGAGGATTTGAAAAAAGGTGAAAATCACAGAAAAGCGACAGGCTATAGTCCATGGTGTCGGAGGGCATACTATAGTGTGTAGTTTTTCACGATTTGAGGATTTGAAAAAAAGGAGAAAATCACATAAAAGCGACAGGCTATAGTCCATGGTGTCAGAGGGCATACTATAGTATGTCGTTTTTCACGATTTTGGAGGATTTGAAAAAAAGGAGAAAATCACATAAAAGCGACAGGCTATAGTCCATGGTGTCGGAGGGCATACTATAGTGTGTCGTTTTTCACGATTTCGGAGGATTTGAAAAAAGGTGAAAATCACAGAAAAGCGACAGGCTATAGTCCATGGTGTCAGAGGGCATACTATAGTATGTGTTTTTTTACGATTTCAGAGGATTTGAAAAAAAGGTGAAAATCGCGGAAAAGCGAAAGGCTATAGTCCATGGTGTCGGAGAGCATACTATAGTATGCCGTTTTTCACGATTTCGGAGGATTTGAAAAAAAGGTGAAAATCACAGAAAAGCGACAGGCTATAGTCTATGGTGTCGGAGGGCATCCTCTAGGGTACCATTTTTCACGATTTCGGAGGATTTGAAAAAACGTGAAAATCACAGAAAAGCGACAGGCTATAGTCCATGGTGTCGTAGGGCATACCGGTACTATAGTATGTCGTTTTTCACGATTTCGGAGGATTTGAAAAAAAGGTGAAAATCGCGGAAAAGCGACAGGCTATAGTCCATGGTGTCAGAGGGCATACTATAGTATGTCGTTTTTCACGATTTTGGAGGATTTGAAAAAAAGGTGAAAATCAAGGAAAAGCGACAGGCTATAGTCCATGGTGTCGGAGAGCATACTATAGTATGCCGTTTTTCACGATTTCGGAGGATTTGAAAAAAAAAGGAGAAAATCACATAAAAGCGACAGGCTATAGTCCATGGTGTCGGAGGGCATACTATAGTGTGTAGTTTTTCACGATTTCGGAGCATTTGAAAAAAGGTGAAAATCACAGAAAAGCGACAGGCTATAGTCCATGGTGTCAGAGGGCATACTATAGTATGTCGTTTTTCACGATTTGAGGATTTGAAAAAAAGATGAAAATCAAGGAAAAGCGACAGGCTATAGTCCATGGTGTCGGAGAGCATACTATAGTATGCCGTTTTTCACGATTTCGGAGGATTTGAAAAAAAGGAGAAAATCACATAAAAGCGACAGGCTATAGTCCATGGTGTCGGAGGGCATACTATAGTGTGTAGTTTTTCACGATTTCGGAGGATTTGAAAAAAAGGAGAAAATCACATAAAAGCGACAGGCTATAGTCCATGGTGTCGGAGAGCATACTATAGTATGCCGTTTTTCACGATTTCGGAGGATTTAAAAAAAGGTGAAAATCACAGAAAAGCGACAGGCTATAGTCCATGGTGTCAGAGGGCATACTATAGTATGTCGTTTTTCACGATTTCGGAGGATTTGAAAAAAGGTGAAAATCAGGGAAAAGCGACAGGCTATAGTCCATGGTGTCGGAGGGCATCCTCTAGGGTACCATTTTTCACGATTTCGGAGGATTTGAAAAAAAAGGTGAAAATCGCGGAAAAGTGAAAGGCTATAGTCCATGGTGTCGGAGGGCATACTATAGTGTGTAGTTTTTCACGATTTCGGAGGATTTGAAAAAAGGTGAAAATCACAGAAAAGCGACAGGCTATAGTCCATGGTGTCGGAGGGCATACTATAGTGTGACGTTTTTCACAATTTCGGAGCATTTGAAAAAATGTGAAAATCACAGAAAAGCGACAGGCTATAGTCCATGGTGTCGGAGGGCATACTATAGTGTGTAGTTTTTCACGATTTCGGAGGATTTGAAAAAAGGTGAAAATCACAGAAAAGCGACAGGCTATAGTCCATGGTGACAGAGGGCATACTATAGTATTTCGTTTTTCACGATTTCGGAGTATTTGAAAAAAAGGTGAAAATCGCGGAAAAGCGAAAGGCAATAGTCTATGGTGTCGGAGAGCATACTATAGTATGCCGTTTTTCACGATTTCGGAGGATTTGAAAAAACGTGAAAATCACAGAAAAGCGACAGGCTATAGTCCATGGTGTCGTAGGGCATACCGGTACTATAGTATGTCGTTTTTCACGATTTCGGAGGATTTGAAAAAAAGGAGAAAATCACATAAAAGCGACAGGCTATAGTCCATGGTGTTGGAGGGCATACTATAGTGTGTAGTTTTTCACGATTTCGGAGCATTTGAAAAAAGGTGAAAATCACAGAAAAGCGACAGGCTATAGTCCATGGTGTTGGAGGGCATCCTCTAGGGTACCATTTTTCACGATTTCGGAGGATTTGAAAAAACGTGAAAATCACAGAAAAGCGACAGGCTATATTCCATGGTGTCGTAGGGCATACCGGTACTATAGTATGTCGTTTTTCACGATTTCGGAGGATTTGAAAAAAGGTGAAAATCACAGAAAAGCGACAGGCTATAGTCCATGGTGTCGTAGGGCATACCGGTACTATAGTATGTCGTTTTTCACGATTTCGGAGGATTTGAAACAAAGGTGAAAATTGCGGAAAAGCGACAGGCTATAGTCCATGGTGTCAGAGGGCATACTATAGTATGTCGTTTTTCACGATTTTGGAGGATTTGAAAAAAAGGTGAAAATCAAGGAAAAGCGACAGTCCATGGTGTCGGAGAGCATACTATAGTATGCCGTTTTTCACGATTTCGGAGGATTTGAAAACAGGTGAAAATCAGGGAAAAGCGACAGGCTATAGTCCATGGTGTCGGAGGGCATCCTCTAGGGTACCATTTTGCGCGATTTCGGAGTATTTGAAAAAAAGGTGAAAATCGCGGAAAAGCGAAAGGCAATAGTCTATGGTGTCGGAGAGCATACTATAGTATGCCGTTTTTCACGATTTCGGAGGATTTGAAAAAACGTGAAAATCACAGAAAAGCGACAGGCTATAGTCCATGGTGTCGTAGGGCATACCGGTACTATAGTATGTCGTTTTTCACGATTTCGGAGGATTTGAAAAAAAGGAGAAAATCACATAAAAGCGACAGGCTATAGTCCATGGTGTTGGAGGGCATACTATAGTGTGTAGTTTTTCACGATTTCGGAGCATTTGAAAAAAGGTGAAAATCACAGAAAAGCGACAGGCTATAGTCCATGGTGTTGGAGGGCATCCTCTAGGGTACCATTTTTCACGATTTCGGAGGATTTGAAAAAACGTGAAAATCACAGAAAAGCGACAGGCTATATTCCATGGTGTCGTAGGGCATACCGGTACTATAGTATGTCGTTTTTCACGATTTCGGAGGATTTGAAAAAAGGTGAAAATCACAGAAAAGCGACAGGCTATAGTCCATGGTGTCGGAGGGCATCCTCTAGGGTACCCTTTTTCACGATTTCGGAGGATTTGAAAAAACGTGAAAATCACAGAAAAGCGACAGGCTATAGTCCATGGTGTCGTAGGGCATACCGGTACTATAGTATGTCGTTTTTCACGATTTCGGAGGATTTGAAACAAAGGTGAAAATTGCGGAAAAGCGACAGGCTATAGTCCATGGTGTCAGAGGGCATACTATAGTATGTCGTTTTTCACGATTTTGGAGGATTTGAAAAAAAGGTGAAAATCAAGGAAAAGCGACAGTCCATGGTGTCGGAGAGCATACTATAGTATGCCGTTTTTCACGATTTCGGAGGATTTGAAAACAGGTGAAAATCAGGGAAAAGCGACAGGCTATAGTCCATGGTGTCGGAGGGCATCCTCTAGGGTACCATTTTGCGCGATTTCGGAGGATTTGAAAAAAAGGTGAAAATCAGGGAAAAGCGACAGGCTATAGTCCATGGTGTCGGAGGGCATCCTCTAGGGTACCATTTTTCACGATTTCGGAGGATTTGAAAAAACGTGAAAATCACAGAAAAGCGACAGGCTATAGTCCATGGTGTCGTAGGGCATACCGGTACTATAGTATGTCGTTTTTCACGATTTCGGAGGATTTGAAAAAAAGGAGAAAATCACATAAAAGCGACAGGCTATAGTCCATGGTGTCGGAGGGCATACTATAGTGTGTAGTTTTTCACGATTTCGGAGGATTTGAAAAAAGGTGAAAATCACAGAAAAGCGACAGGCTATAGTCCATGGTGACAGAG
Organism: Electrona antarctica; assembly: GCF_951216825.1. Lineage (NCBI taxonomy): Eukaryota > Metazoa > Chordata > Actinopteri > Myctophiformes > Myctophidae > Electrona > Electrona antarctica. Next base: position 60,831 of record NW_027638318.1, read on the forward strand.
GGCATACTATAGTATGCCGTTTTTCACGATTTCGGAGGATTTGAAAAAAAGGAGAAAATCACATAAAAGCGACAGGCTATAGTCCATGGTGTCGGAGGGCATACCGGTACTAGAGTATGTCGTTTTTCACGATTTCGGAGGATTTGAAAAAAAGGTGAAAATTGTGGAAAAGCGACAGGCTATAGTCCATGGTGTCAGAGGGCATACTATAGTATGTCGTTTTTCACGATTTTGGAGGATTTGAAAAAAAGGTGAAAATCAAGGAAAAGCGACAGGCTATAGTCCATGGTGTCGGAGAGCATACTATAGTATGCCGTTTTTTACGATTTCGGAGGATTTGAAAACAGGTGAAAATCAGGGAAAAGCGACAGGCTATAGTCCATGGTGTCGGAGGGCATCCTCTAGGGTACCATTTTGCGCGATTTCGGAGGATTTGAAAAAAAGGTGAAAATCAGGGAAAAGCGACAGGCTATAGTCCATGGTGTCGGAGGGCATCCTCTAGGGTACCATTTTTCACGATTTTGGAGGATTTGAAAAAACGTGAAAATCACAGAAAAGCGACAGGCTATAGTCCATGGTGTCGTAGGGCATACCGGTACTATAGTATGTCGTTTTTCACGATTTCGGAGGATTTGAAAAAAAGGTGAAAATTGCGGAAAAGCGACAGGCTATAGTCCATGGTGTCGGAGGGCATACTATAGTATGTCGTTTTTCACGATTTCGGAGGATTTGAAAAAAGGTGAAAATCGCGGAAAAGTGAAAGGCTATAGTCCATGGTGTCGGAGGGCATATTATAGTGTGTAGTTTTTCACGATTTCGGAGGATTTGAAAAAAAGGAGAAAATCACATAAAAGCGACAGTCCATGGTGTCGGAGAGCATACTATAGTATGCCGTTTTTCACGATTTCGGAGGATTTGAAAAAAGGTGAAAATCACAGAAAAGCGACAGGCTATAGTCCATGGTGTCAGAGGGCATACTATAGTATGTCGTTTTTCACGATTTCGGAGGATTTGAAAAAAGGTGAAAATCAGGGAAAAGCGACAGGCTATAGTCCATGGTGTCGGAGGGCATACTATAGTGTGTAGTTTTTCACGATTTCGGAGCATTTGAAAAAAGGTGAAAATCACAGAAAAGCGACAGGCTATAGTCCATGGTGTCGGAGGGCATCCTCTAGAGTACCATTTTTCACGATTTCGGAGGATTTGAAAAAACGTAAAAATCACAGAAAAGCGACAGGCTATAGTCCATGGTGTCGTAGGGCATACCGGTACTATAGTATGTCGTTTTTCACGATTTCGGAGGATTTGAAAAAAGGTGAAAATCACAGAAAAGCGACAGGCTATAGTCCATGGTGTCGTAGGGCATACCGGTACTAGAGTATGTCGTTTTTCACGATTTCGGAGGATTTGAAAAAAAGGTGAAAATTGTGGAAAAGCGACAGGCTATAGTCCATGGTGTCAGAGGGCATACTATAGTATGCAGTTTTTCACGATTTTGGAGGATTTGAAAAAAAGGTGAAAATCAAGGAAAAGCGACAGGCTATAGTCCATGGTGTCGGAGAGCATACTATAGTATGCCGTTTTTCACGATTTCGGAGGATTTGAAAACAGGTGAAAATCAGGGAAAAGCGACAGGCTATAGTCCATGGTGTCGGAGGGCATCCTCTAGGGTACCATTTTGCGCGATTTCGGAGGATTTGAAAAAAAGGTGAAAATCAGGGAAAAGCGACAGGCTATAGTCCATGGTGTCGGAGGGCATCCTCTAGGGTACCATTTTTCACGATTTCGGAGGATTTGAAAAAACGTGAAAATCACAGAAAAGCGACAGGCTATAGTCCATGGTGTCGTAGGGCATACCGGTACTATAGTATGTCGTTTTTCACGATTTCGGAGGATTTGAAAAAAAGGTGAAAATTGCGGAAAAGCGACAGGCTATAGTCCATGGTGTCGGAGGGCATACTATAGTATGTCGTTTTTCACGATTTCGGAGGATTTGAAAAAAGGTGAAAATCGCGGAAAAGCGAAAGGCTATAGTCCATGGTGTCGGAGGGCATATTATAGTGTGTAGTTTTTCACGATTTCGGAGGATTTGAAAAAAAGGAGAAAATCACATAAAAGCGACAGTCCATGGTGTCGGAGAGCATACTATAGTATGCCGTTTTTCACGATTTCGGAGGATTTGAAAAAAGGTGAAAATCACAGAAAAGCGACAGGCTATAGTCCATGGTGTCAGAGGGCATACTATAGTATGTCGTTTTTCACGATTTCGGAGGATTTGAAAAAAGGTGAAAATCAGGGAAAAGCGACAGGCTATAGTCCATGGTGTCGGAGGGCATACTATAGTGTGTAGTTTTTCACGATTTCGGAGCATTTGAAAAAAGGTGAAAATCACAGAAAAGCGACAGGCTATAGTCCATGGTGTCGGAGGGCATCCTCTAGAGTACCATTTTTCACGATTTCGGAGGATTTGAAAAAACGTAAAAATCACAGAAAAGCGACAGGCTATAGTCCATGGTGTCGTAGGGCATACCGGTACTATAGTATGTCGTTTTTCACGATTTCGGAGCATTTGAAAAAAGGTGAAAATCACAGAAAAGCGACAGGCTATAGTCCATGGTGTCGGAGGGCATCCTCTAGAGTACCATTTTTCACGATTTCGGAGGATTTGAAAAAACGTGAAAATCACAGAAAAGCGACAGGCTATAGTCCATGGTGTCGTAGGGCATACCGGTACTATAGTATGTCGTTTTTCACGATTTCGGAGGATTTGAAAAAAGGTGAAAATCACAGAAAAGCGACAGGCTATAGTCCATGGTGTCGTAGGGCATACCGGTACTAGAGTATGTCGTTTTTCACGATTTCGGAGGATTTGAAAAAAAGGTGAAAATTGTGGAAAAGCGACAGGCTATAGTCCATGGTGTCAGAGGGCATACTATAGTATGTAGTTTTTCACGATTTTGGAGGATTTGAAAAAAAGGTGAAAATCAAGGAAAAGCGACAGGCTATAGTCCATGGTGTCGGAGAGCATACTATAGTATGCCGTTTTTCACGATTTCGGAGGATTTGAAAACAGGTGAAAATCAGGGAAAAGCGACAGGCTATAGTCCATGGTGTCGGAGGGCATCCTCTAGGGTACCATTTTGCGCGATTTCGGAGGATTTGAAAAAAAGGTGAAAATCAGGGAAAAGCGACAGGCTATAGTCCATGGTGTCGGAGGGCATCCTCTAGGGTACCATTTTTCACGATTTCGGAGGATTTGAAAAAACGTGAAAATCACAGAAAAGCGACAGGCTATAGTCCATGGTGTCGTAGGGCATACCGGTACTATAGTATGTCGTTTTTCACGATTTCGGAGGATTTGAAAAAAAGGTGAAAATTGCGGAAAAGCGACAGGCTATAGTCCATGGTGTCGGAGGGCATACTATAGTATGTCGTTTTTCACGATTTCGGAGGATTTGAAAAAAGGTGAAAATCGCGGAAAAGCGAAAGGCTATAGTCCATGGTGTCGGAGGGCATATTATAGTGTGTAGTTTTTCACGATTTCGGAGGATTTGAAAAAAAGGAGAAAATCACATAAAAGCGACAGTCCATGGTGTCAGAGGGCATACTATAGTATGTCGTTTTTCACGATTTCGGAGGATTTGAAAAAAGGTGAAAATCAGGGAAAAGCGACAGGCTATAGTCCATGGTGTCGGAGGGCATCCTCTAGGGTACCATTTTCACGATTTCGGAGGATTTGAAAAAAGGAAAAAATCACATAAAAGCGACAGGCTATAGTCCATGGTGTCGGAGGGCATACTATAGTGTGTAGTTTTTCACGATTTCGGAGGATCTGAAAAAAGGTGAAAATCACAGAAAAGCGACAGGCTATAGTCCATGGTGTCGGAGGGCATACTATAGTGTGTCGTTTTTCACGATTTCGGAGCATTTGAAAAAATGTGAAAATCACAGAAAAGCGACAGGCTATAGTCCATGGTGTCGGAGGGCATACTATAGTGTGTAGTTTTTCACGATTTCGGAGGATTTGAAAAAAGGTGAAAATCACAGAAAAGCGACAGGCTATAGTCCATGGTGACAGAGGGCATACTATAGTATGCCGTTTTTCACGATTTCGGAGGATTTGAAAAAAAGGAGAAAATCACATAAAAGCGACAGGCTATAGTCCATGGTGTCGGAGGGCATCCTCTAGGGTACCATTTTTCACGATTTTGGAGGATTTGAAAAAAAGGTGAAAATCGCAGAAAAGTGAAAGGCTATAGTCCATGGTGTCGTAGGGCATACCGGTACTATAGTATGTCGTTTTTCACGATTTCGGAGGATTTGAAAAAAGGTGAAAATCACAGAAAAGCGACAGGCTATAGTCCATGGTGTCAGAGGGCATACTATAGTATGCCGTTTTTCACGATTTCCGGGGATTTGAAAAAAAGGAGAAAATCACATAAAAGCGACAGGCTATAGTCCATGGTGTCGGAGGGCATCCTCTAGGGTACCATTTTTCACGATTTTGGAGGATTTGAAAAAAAGGTGAAAATCGCAGAAAAGTGAAAGGCTATAGTCCATGGTGTCGGAGGGCATATTATAGTATTTCGTTTTTCACGATTTCGGAGTATTTGAAAAAAATGTGAAAATCGCGGAAAGTGAAAGGCTATAGTCCATGGTGTCGGAGAGCATACTATAGTATGCCGTTTTTCACAATTTTGGAGGATTTGAAAAAAAGGAGAAAATCACATAAAAGCGACAGGCTATAGTCCATGGTGTCGGAGGGCATACTATAGTGTGTAGTTTTTCACGATTTCGGAGGATTTGAAAAAAGGTGAAAATCACAGAAAAGCGACAGGCTATAGTCCATGGTGTCAGAGGGCATACTATAGTATGCCGTTTTTCACGATTTCGGAGGATCTGAAAAAAAGGAGAAAATCACATAAAAGCGACAGGCTATAGTCCATGGTGTCAGAGGGCATACTATAGTATGTCGTTTTTCATGATTTCGGAGAATTTGAAAAAAGGTGAAAATCACAGAAAAGCGACAGGCTATAGTCCATGGTGTCGGAGAGCATACTATAGTATGCCGTTTTTCACGATTTCGGAGGATTTGAAAAAAGGTGAAAATCACAGAAAAGCGACAGGCTATAGTCCATGGTGTCGGAGGGCATACTATAGTGTGTAGTTTTTCACGATTTGAGGATTTGAAAAAAAGGAGAAAATCACATAAAAGCGACAGGCTATAGTCCATGGTGTCAGAGGGCATACTATAGTATGTCGTTTTTCACGATTTTGGAGGATTTGAAAAAAAGGAGAAAATCACATAAAAGCGACAGGCTATAGTCCATGGTGTCGGAGGGCATACTATAGTGTGTCGTTTTTCACGATTTCGGAGGATTTGAAAAAAGGTGAAAATCACAGAAAAGCGACAGGCTATAGTCCATGGTGTCAGAGGGCATACTATAGTATGTGTTTTTTTACGATTTCAGAGGATTTGAAAAAAAGGTGAAAATCGCGGAAAAGCGACAGGCTATAGTCCATGGTGTCGGAGGGCATCCTCTAGAGTACCATTTTTCACGATTTCGGAGGATTTGAAAAAACGTGAAAATCACAGAAAAGCGACAGGCTATAGTCCATGGTGTCGTAGGGCATACCGGTACTATAGTATGTCGTTTTTCACGATTTCGGAGGATTTGAAAAAAGGTGAAAATCACAGAAAAGCGACAGGCTATAGTCCATGGTGTCGTAGGGCATACCGGTACTAGAGTATGTCGTTTTTCACGATTTCGGAGGATTTGAAAAAAAGGTGAAAATTGTGGAAAAGCGACAGGCTATAGTCCATGGTGTCAGAGGGCATACTATAGTATGTAGTTTTTCACGATTTTGGAGGATTTGAAAAAAAGGTGAAAATCAAGGAAAAGCGACAGGCTATAGTCCATGGTGTCGGAGAGCATACTATAGTATGCCGTTTTTCACGATTTCGGAGGATTTGAAAACAGGTGAAAATCAGGGAAAAGCGACAGGCTATAGTCCATGGTGTCGGAGGGCATCCTCTAGGGTACCATTTTGCGCGATTTCGGAGGATTTGAAAAAAAGGTGAAAATCAGGGAAAAGCGACAGGCTATAGTCCATGGTGTCGGAGGGCATCCTCTAGGGTACCATTTTTCACGATTTCGGAGGATTTGAAAAAACGTGAAAATCACAGAAAAGCGACAGGCTATAGTCCATGGTGTCGTAGGGCATACCGGTACTATAGTATGTCGTTTTTCACGATTTCGGAGGATTTGAAAAAAAGGTGAAAATTGCGGAAAAGCGACAGGCTATAGTCCATGGTGTCGGAGGGCATACTATAGTATGTCGTTTTTCACGATTTCGGAGGATTTGAAAAAAGGTGAAAATCGCGGAAAAGCGAAAGGCTATAGTCCATGGTGTCGGAGGGCATATTATAGTGTGTAGTTTTTCACGATTTCGGAGGATTTGAAAAAAAGGAGAAAATCACATAAAAGCGACAGTCCATGGTGTCAGAGGGCATACTATAGTATGTCGTTTTTCACGATTTCGGAGGATTTGAAAAAAGGTGAAAATCAGGGAAAAGCGACAGGCTATAGTCCATGGTGTCGGAGGGCATCCTCTAGGGTACCATTTTCACGATTTCGGAGGATTTGAAAAAAGGAAAAAATCACATAAAAGCGACAGGCTATAGTCCATGGTGTCGGAGGGCATACTATAGTGTGTAGTTTTTCACGATTTCGGAGGATCTGAAAAAAGGTGAAAATCACAGAAAAGCGACAGGCTATAGTCCATGGTGTCGGAGGGCATACTATAGTGTGTCGTTTTTCACGATTTCGGAGCATTTGAAAAAATGTGAAAATCACAGAAAAGCGACAGGCTATAGTCCATGGTGTCGGAGGGCATACTATAGTGTGTAGTTTTTCACGATTTCGGAGGATTTGAAAAAAGGTGAAAATCACAGAAAAGCGACAGGCTATAGTCCATGGTGACAGAGGGCATACTATAGTATGCCGTTTTTCACGATTTCGGAGGATTTGAAAAAAAGGAGAAAATCACATAAAAGCGACAGGCTATAGTCCATGGTGTCGGAGGGCATCCTCTAGGGTACCATTTTTCACGATTTTGGAGGATTTGAAAAAAAGGTGAAAATCGCAGAAAAGTGAAAGGCTATAGTCCATGGTGTCGTAGGGCATACCGGTACTATAGTATGTCGTTTTTCACGATTTCGGAGGATTTGAAAAAAGGTGAAAATCACAGAAAAGCGACAGGCTATAGTCCATGGTGTCAGAGGGCATACTATAGTATGCCGTTTTTCACGATTTCCGGGGATTTGAAAAAAAGGAGAAAATCACATAAAAGCGACAGGCTATAGTCCATGGTGTCGGAGGGCATCCTCTAGGGTACCATTTTTCACGATTTTGGAGGATTTGAAAAAAAGGTGAAAATCGCAGAAAAGTGAAAGGCTATAGTCCATGGTGTCGGAGGGCATATTATAGTATTTCGTTTTTCACGATTTCGGAGTATTTGAAAAAAATGTGAAAATCGCGGAAAGTGAAAGGCTATAGTCCATGGTGTCGGAGAGCATACTATAGTATGCCGTTTTTCACAATTTTGGAGGATTTGAAAAAAAGGAGAAAATCACATAAAAGCGACAGGCTATAGTCCATGGTGTCGGAGGGCATACTATAGTGTGTAGTTTTTCACGATTTCGGAGGATTTGAAAAAAGGTGAAAATCACAGAAAAGCGACAGGCTATAGTCCATGGTGTCAGAGGGCATACTATAGTATGCCGTTTTTCACGATTTCGGAGGATCTGAAAAAAAGGAGAAAATCACATAAAAGCGACAGGCTATAGTCCATGGTGTCAGAGGGCATACTATAGTATGTCGTTTTTCATGATTTCGGAGAATTTGAAAAAAGGTGAAAATCACAGAAAAGCGACAGGCTATAGTCCATGGTGTCGGAGAGCATACTATAGTATGCCGTTTTTCACGATTTCGGAGGATTTGAAAAAAGGTGAAAATCACAGAAAAGCGACAGGCTATAGTCCATGGTGTCGGAGGGCATACTATAGTGTGTAGTTTTTCACGATTTGAGGATTTGAAAAAAAGGAGAAAATCACATAAAAGCGACAGGCTATAGTCCATGGTGTCAGAGGGCATACTATAGTATGTCGTTTTTCACGATTTTGGAGGATTTGAAAAAAAGGAGAAAATCACATAAAAGCGACAGGCTATAGTCCATGGTGTCGGAGGGCATACTATAGTGTGTCGTTTTTCACGATTTCGGAGGATTTGAAAAAAGGTGAAAATCACAGAAAAGCGACAGGCTATAGTCCATGGTGTCAGAGGGCATACTATAGTATGTGTTTTTTTACGATTTCAGAGGATTTGAAAAAAAGGTGAAAATCGCGGAAAAGCGAAAGGCTATAGTCCATGGTGTCGGAGAGCATACTATAGTATGCCGTTTTTCACGATTTCGGAGGATTTGAAAAAAAGGTGAAAATCACAGAAAAGCGACAGGCTATAGTCCATGGTGTCGGAGGGCATCCTCTAGGGTACCATTTTTCACGATTTCGGAGGATTTGAAAAAACGTGAAAATCACAGAAAAGCGACAGGCTATAGTCCATGGTGTCGTAGGGCATACCGGTACTATAGTATGTCGTTTTTCACGATTTCGGAGGATTTGAAAAAAGGTGAAAATCACAGAAAAGCGACAGGCTATATATAGTCCATGGTGTCAGAGGGCATACTATAGTATGCCGTTTTTCACGATTTCGGAGGATTTGAAAAAAAGGAGAAAATCACATAAAAGCGACAGGCTATAGTCCATGGTGTCGGAGGGCATCCTCTAGGGTACCATTTTTCACGATTTCGGAGGATTTGAAAAAAAGGTGAAAATCGCAGAAAAGTGAAAGGCTATAGTCCATGGTGTCGGAGGGCATATTATAGTATTTCGTTTTTCACGATTTCGGAGTATTTGAAAAAAATGTGAAAATCGCGGAAAAGTGAAAGGCTATAGTCCATGGTATCGGAGGTCATACTATAGTGTGTAGTTTTTCACGATTTCGGAGGATTTGAAAAAAAGGAGAAAATCACATAAAAGCGACAGGCTATAGTCCATGGTGTCGGAGGGCATACTATAGTGTGTAGTTTTTCACGATTTCGGAGGATTTGAAAAAAGGTGAAAATCACAGAAAAGCGACAGGCTATAGTCCATGGTGTCAGAGGGCATACTATAGTATGCCGTTTTTCACGATTTCGGAGGATCTGAAAAAAAGGAGAAAATCACATAAAAGCGACAGGCTATAGTCCATGGTGTCAGAGGGCATACTATAATATGTCGTTTTTCATGATTTCGGAGGATTTGAAAAAAGGTGAAAATCACAGAAAAGCGACAGGCTATAGTCCATGGTGTCGGAGAGCATACTATAGTATGCCGTTTTTCACGATTTCGGAGGATTTGAAAAAAGGTGAAAATCACAGAAAAGCGACAGGCTATAGTCCATGGTGTCGGAGGGCATACTATAGTGTGTAGTTTTTCACGATTTGAGGATTTGAAAAAAAGGAGAAAATCACATAAAAGCGACAGGCTATAGTCCATGGTGTCAGAGGGCATACTATAGTATGTCGTTTTTCACGATTTTGGAGGATTTGAAAAAAAGGAGAAAATCACATAAAAGCGACAGGCTATAGTCCATGGTGTCGGAGGGCATACTATAGTGTGTCGTTTTTCACGATTTCGGAGGATTTGAAAAAAGGTGAAAATCACAGAAAAGCGACAGGCTATAGTCCATGGTGTCAGAGGGCATACTATAGTATGTGGTTTTTTACGATTTCAGAGGATTTGAAAAAAAGGTGAAAATCGCGGAAAAGCGAAAGGCTATAGTCCATGGTGTCGGAGAGCATACTATAGTATGCCGTTTTTCACGATTTCGGAGGATTTGAAAAAAAGGTGAAAATCACAGAAAAGCGACAGGCTATAGTCCATGGTGTCGGAGGGCATCCTCTAGGGTACCATTTTTCACGATTTCGGAGGATTTGAAAAAACGTGAAAATCACAGAAAAGCGACAGGCTATAGTCCATGGTGTCGTAGGGCATACCGGTACTATAGTATGTCGTTTTTCACGATTTCGGAGGATTTGAAAAAAAGGAGAAAATCACATAAAAGCGACAGGCTATAGTCCATGGTGTCGGAGGGCATACTATAGTGTGTAGTTTTTCACGATTTCGGAGCATTTGAAAAAAGGTGAAAATCACAGAAAAGCGACAGGCTATAGTCCATGGTGTCAGAGGGCATACTATAGTATGTCGTTTTTCACGATTTGAGGATTTGAAAAAAAGATGAAAATCAAGGAAAAGCGACAGGCTATAGTCCATGGTGTCGGAGAGCATACTATAGTATGCCGTTTTTCACGATTTCGGAGGATTTGAAAAAAAGGAGAAAATCACATAAAAGCGACAGGCTATAGTCCATGGTGTCGGAGGGCATACTATAGTGTGTAGTTTTTCACGATTTTGGAGGATTTGAAAAAAAGGAGAAAATCACATAAAAGCGACAGGCTATAGTCCATGGTGTCGGAGAGCATACTATAGTATGCCGTTTTTCACGATTTCGGAGGATTTGAAAAAAGGTGAAAATCACAGAAAAGCGACAGGCTATAGTCCATGGTGTCAGAGGGCATACTATAGTATGTCGTTTTTCACGATTTTGGAGGATTTGAAAAAAGGTGAAAATCAGGGAAAAGCGACAGGCTATAGTCCATGGTGTCGGAGGGCATCCTCTAGGGTACCATTTTTCACGATTTCGGAGGATTTGAAAAAAAGGTGAAAATCGCGGAAAAGTGAAAGGCTATAGTCCATGGTGTCGGAGGGCATACTATAGTGTGTAGTTTTTCACGATTTCGGAGGATTTGAAAAAAGGTGAAAATCACAGAAAAGCGACAGGCTATAGTCCATGGTGTCGGAGGGCATACTATAGTGTGACGTTTTTCACAATTTCGGAGCATTTGAAAAAATGTGAAAATCACAGAAAAGCGACAGGCTATAGTCCATGGTGTCGGAGGGCATACTATAGTGTGTAGTTTTTCACGATTTCGGAGGATTTGAAAAAAGGTGAAAATCACAGAAAAGCGACAGGCTAGTGACAGAGGGCATACTATAGTATTTCGTTTTTCACGATTTCGGAGTATTTGAAAAAAAGGTGAAAATCGCGGAAAAGCGAAAGGCTATAGTCCATGGTGTCGGAGAGCATACTATAGTATGCCGTTTTTCACGATTTCGGAGGATTTGAAAAAAAGGAGAAAATCACATAAAAGCGACAGGCTATAGTCCATGGTGTCGGAGGGCATACTATAGTGTGTAGTTTTTCACGATTTCGGAGCATTTGAAAAAAGGTGAAAATCACAGAAAAGCGACAGGCTATAGTCCATGGTGTTGGAGGGCATCCTCTAGGGTACCATTTTTCACGATTTCGCAGGATTTGAAAAAACGTGAAAATCACAGAAAAGCGACAGGCTATAGTCCATGGTGTCGTAGGGCATACCGGTACTATAGTATGTCGTTTTTCACGATTTCGGAGGATTTGAAAAAAGGTGAAAATCACAGAAAAGCGACAGGCTATTGTCCATGGTGTCGGAGGGCATCCTCTAGGGTACCATTTTTCACGATTTCGGAGGATTTGAAAAAACGTGAAAATCACAGAAAAGCGACAGGCTATAGTCCATGGTGTCGTAGGGCATACCGGTACTATAGTATGTCGTTTTTCACGATTTCGGAGGATTTGAAAAAAAGGTGAAAATTACAGAAAAGCGACAGGCTATAGTCCATGGTGTCAGAGGGCATACTATAGTATGTCGTTTTTCACGATTTTGGAGGATTTGAAAAAAGGTGAAAATCAGGGAAAAGCGACAGGCTATAGTCCATGGTGTCGGAGGGCATCCTCTAGGGTACCATTTTTCACGATTTCGGAGGATTTGAAAAAAAGGTGAAAATCGCGGAAAAGTGAAAGGCTATAGTCCATGGTGTCGGAGGGCATACTATAGTGTGTAGTTTTTCACGATTTCGGAGGATTTGAAAAAAGGTGAAAATCACAGAAAAGCGACAGGCTATAGTCCATGGTGTCGGAGGGCATACTATAGTGTGACGTTTTTCACAATTTCGGAGCATTTGAAAAAATGTGAAAATCACAGAAAAGCGACAGGCTATAGTCCATGGTGTCGGAGGGCATACTATAGTGTGTAGTTTTTCACGATTTCGGAGGATTTGAAAAAAGGTGAAAATCACAGAAAAGCGACAGGCTAGTGACAGAGGGCATACTATAGTATTTCGTTTTTCACGATTTCGGAGTATTTGAAAAAAAGGTGAAAATCGCGGAAAAGCGAAAGGCTATAGTCCATGGTGTCGGAGAGCATACTATAGTATGCCGTTTTTCACGATTTCGGAGGATTTGAAAAAAAGGAGAAAATCACATAAAAGCGACAGGCTATAGTCCATGGTGTCGGAGGGCATACTATAGTGTGTAGTTTTTCACGATTTCGGAGCATTTGAAAAAAGGTGAAAATCACAGAAAAGCGACAGGCTATAGTCCATGGTGTTGGAGGGCATCCTCTAGGGTACCATTTTTCACGATTTCGGAGGATTTGAAAAAACGTGAAAATCACAGAAAAGCGACAGGCTATAGTCCATGGTGTCGTAGGGCATACCGGTACTATAGTATGTCGTTTTTCACGATTTCGGAGGATTTGAAAAAAGGTGAAAATCACAGAAAAGCGACAGGCTATTGTCCATGGTGTCGGAGGGCATCCTCTAGGGTACCATTTTTCACGATTTCGGAGGATTTGAAAAAACGTGAAAATCACAGAAAAGCGACAGGCTATAGTCCATGGTGTCGTAGGGCATACCGGTACTATAGTATGTCGTTTTTCACGATTTCGGAGGATTTGAAAAAAAGGTGAAAATTGCAGAAAAGCGACAGGCTATAGTCCATGGTGTCAGAGGGCATACTATAGTATGTCGTTTTTCACGATTTTGGAGGATTTGAAAAAAAGGTGAAAATCAAGGAAAAGCGACAGTCCATGGTGTCGGAGAGCATACTATAGTATGCCGTTTTTCACGATTTCGGAGGATTTGAAAACAGGTGAAAATCAGGGAAAAGCGACAGGCTATAGTCCATGGTGTCGGAGGGCATCCTCTAGGGTACCATTTTGCGCGATTTCGGAGGATTTGAAAAAAAGGTGAAAATCAGGGAAAAGCGACAGGCTATAGTCCATGGTGTCGGAGGGCATCCTCTAGGGTACCATTTTTCACGATTTCGGAGGATTTGAAAAAACGTGAAAATCACAGAAAAGCGACAGGCTATAGTCCATGGTGTCGTAGGGCATACCGGTACTATAGTATGTCGTTTTTCACGATTTCGGAGGATTTGAAAAAAGGTGAAAATCACAGAAAAGCGACAGGCTATAGTCCATGGTGACAGAGGGCATACTATAGTATGTCGTTTTTCACGATTTCGGAGTATTTGAAAAAAATTGAAAATCAAGGAAAAGCGACAGGCTATAGTCCATGGTGTCGGAGAGCATACTATAGTATGCCGTTTTTCACGATTTCGGAGGATTTGAAAAAAAGGAGAAAATCACATAAAAGCGACAGGCTATAGTCCATGGTGTCGGAGGGCATACTATAGTGTGTAGTTTTTCACGATTTCGGAGCATTTGAAAAAAGGTGAAAATCACAGAAAAGCGACAGGCTATAGTCCATGGTGTCGGAGGGCATCCTCTAGAGTACCATTTTTCACGATTTCGGAGGATTTGAAAAAACGTGAAAATCACAGAAAAGCGACAGGCTATAGTCCATGGTGTCGTAGGGCATACCGGTACTATAGTATGTCGTTTTTCACGATTTCGGAGGATTTGAAAAAAGGTGAAAATCACAGAAAAGCGACAGGCTATAGTCCATGGTGTCGGAGGGCATCCTCTAGGGTACCATTTTTCACGATTTCGGAGGATTTGAAAAAAACGTGAAAATCACAGAAAAGCGACAGGCTATAGTCCATGGTGTCGTAGGGCATACCGGTACTAGAGTATGTCGTTTTTCACGATTTCGGAGGATTTGAAAAAAAGGTGAAAATTGCGGAAAAGCGACAGGCTATAGTCCATGGTGTCAGAGGGCATACTATAGTATGTCGTTTTTCACGATTTTGGAGGATTTGAAAAAAAGGTGAAAATCAAGGAAAAGCGACAGGCTATAGTCCATGGTGTCGGAGAGCATACTATAGTATGCCGTTTTTCACGATTTCGGAGGATTTGAAAACAGGTGAAAATCAGGGAAAAGCGACAGGCTATAGTCCATGGTGTCGGAGGGCATCCTCTAGGGTACCATTTTGCGCGATTTCGGAGGATTTGAAAAAAAGGTGAAAATCAGGGAAAAGCGACAGGCTATAGTCCATGGTGTCGGAGGGCATCCTCTAGGGTACCATTTTTCACGATTTCGGAGGATTTGAAAAAAACGTGAAAATCACAGAAAAGCGACAGGCTATAGTCCATGGTGTCGTAGGGCATACCGGTACTATAGTATGTCGTTTTTCACGATTTCGGAGGATTTGAAAAAAAGGTGAAAATTGCGGAAAAGCGACAGGCTATAGTCCATGGTGTCAGAGGGCATACTATAGTATGTCGTTTTTCACGATTTTGGAGGATTTGAAAAAAAGGTGAAAATCAAGGAAAAGCGACAGGCTATAGTCCATGGTGTTGGAGAGCATACTATAGTATGCCGTTTTTCACGATTTCGGAGGATTTGAAAACAGGTGAAAATCAGGGAAAAGCGACAGGCTATAGTCCATGGTGTCGGAGGGCATCCTCTAGGGTACCATTTTGCGCGATTTCGGAGGATTTGAAAAAAAGGTGAAAATCAGGGAAAAGCGACAGGCTATAGTCCATGGTGTCGGAGGGCATCCTCTAGGGTACCATTTTTCACGATTTCGGAGGATTTGAAAAAACGTGAAAATCACAGAAAAGCGACAGGCTATAGTCCATGGTGTCGTAGGGCATACCGGTACTATAGTATGTCGTTTTTCACGATTTCGGAGGATTTGAAAAAAAGGTGAAAATTGCGGAAAAGCGACAGGCTATAGTCCATGGTGTCAGAGGGCATACTATAGTATGTCGTTTTTCACGATTTCGGAGGATTTGAAAAAAAGGTGAAAATCAAGGAAAAGCGACAGGCTATAGTCCATGGTGTCGGAGAGCATACTATAGTATGCCGTTTTTCACGATTTCGGAGGATTTGAAAAAAAGGAGAAAATCACATAAAAGCGACAGGCTATAGTCCATGGTGTCAGAGGGCATACTATAGTATGCCGTTTTTCACGATTTTGGAGGATTTGAAAAAAGGTGAAAATCAAGGAAAAGCGACAGGCTATAGTCCATGGTGTCGGAGAGCATACTATAGTATGCCGTTTTTCACGATTTCGGAGGATTTGAAAAAAAGGAGAAAATCACATAAAAGCGACAGGCTATAGTCCATGGTGTCAGAGGGCATACTATAGTATGTCGTTTTTCACGATTTTGGAGGATTTGAAAAAAGGTGAAAATCAGGGAAAAGCGACAGGCTATAGTCCATGGTGTCGGAGGGCATCCTCTAGGGTACCATTTTTCACGATTTCGGAGGATTTGAAAAAAAGGTGAAAATCGCGGAAAAGTGAAAGGCTATAGTCCATGGTGTCGGAGGGCATACTATAGTGTGTAGTTTTTCACGATTTCGGAGGATTTGAAAAAAGGTGAAAATCACAGAAAAGCGACAGGCTATAGTCCATGGTGTCGGAGGGCATACTATAGTGTGTAGTTTTTCACGATTTCGGAGGATTTGAAAAAAGGTGAAAATGACAGAAAAGCGACAGGCTAGTGACAGAGGGCATACTATAGTATTTCGTTTTTCACGATTTCGGAGTATTTGAAAAAAAGGTGAAAATCGCGGAAAAGCGAAAGGCTATAGTCCATGGTGTCGGAGAGCATACTATAGTATGCCGTTTTTCACGATTTCGGAGGATTTGAAAAAAAGGAGAAAATCACATAAAAGCGACAGGCTATAGTCCATGGTGTCGGAGGGCATACTATAGTGTGTAGTTTTTCACGATTTCGGAGCATTTGAAAAAAGGTGAAAATCACAGAAAAGCGACAGGCTATAGTCCATGGTGTTGGAGGGCATCCTCTAGGGTACCATTTTTCACGATTTCGGAGGATTTGAAAAAACGTGAAAATCACAGAAAAGCGACAGGCTATAGTCCATGGTGTCGTAGGGCATACCGGTACTATAGTATGTCGTTTTTCACGATTTCGGAGGATTTGAAAAAAGGTGAAAATCACAGAAAAGCGACAGGCTATTGTCCATGGTGTCGGAGGGCATCCTCTAGGGTACCATTTTTCACGATTTCGGAGGATTTGAAAAAACGTGAAAATCACAGAAAAGCGACAGGCTATAGTCCATGGTGTCGTAGGGCATACCGGTACTATAGTATGTCGTTTTTCACGATTTCGGAGGATTTGAAAAAAAGGTGAAAATTGCAGAAAAGCGACAGGCTATAGTCCATGGTGTCAGAGGGCATACTATAGTATGTCGTTTTTCACGATTTTGGAGGATTTGAAAAAAAGGTGAAAATCAAGGAAAAGCGACAGTCCATGGTGTCGGAGAGCATACTATAGTATGCCGTTTTTCACGATTTCGGAGGATTTGAAAACAGGTGAAAATCAGGGAAAAGCGACAGGCTATAGTCCATGGTGTCGGAGGGCATCCTCTAGGGTACCATTTTGCGCGATTTCGGAGGATTTGAAAAAAAGGTGAAAATCAGGGAAAAGCGACAGGCTATAGTCCATGGTGACAGAGGGCATACTATAGTATGTCGTTTTTCACGATTTCGGAGTATTTGAAAAAAATTGAAAATCAAGGAAAAGCGACAGGCTATAGTCCATGGTGTCGGAGAGCATAGTATAGTATGCCGTTTTTCACGATTTCGGAGGATTTGAAAAAAAGGAGAAAATCACATAAAAGCGACAGGCTATAGTCCATGGTGTCGGAGGGCATACTATAGTGTGTAGTTTTTCACGATTTCGGAGCATTTGAAAAAAGGTGAAAATCACAGAAAAGCGACAGGCTATAGTCCATGGTGTCGGAGGGCATCCTCTAGAGTACCATTTTTCACGATTTCGGAGGATTTGAAAAAACGTGAAAATCACAGAAAAGCGACAGGCTATAGTCCATGGTGTCGTAGGGCATACCGGTACTATAGTATGTCGTTTTTCACGATTTCGGAGGATTTGAAAAAAGGTGAAAATCACAGAAAAGCGACAGGCTATAGTCCATGGTGTCGGAGGGCATCCTCTAGGGTACCATTTTTCACGATTTCGGAGGATTTGAAAAAAACGTGAAAATCACAGAAAAGCGACAGGCTATAGTCCATGGTGTCGTAGGGCATACCGGTACTAGAGTATGTCGTTTTTCACGATTTCGGAGGATTTGAAAAAAAGGTGAAAATTGCGGAAAAGCGACAGGCTATAGTCCATGGTGTCAGAGGGCATACTATAGTATGTCGTTTTTCACGATTTTGGAGGATTTGAAAAAAAGGTGAAAATCAAGGAAAAGCGACAGGCTATAGTCCATGGTGTCGGAGAGCATACTATAGTATGCCGTTTTTCACGATTTCGGAGGATTTGAAAACAGGTGAAAATCAGGGAAAAGCGACAGGCTATAGTCCATGGTGTCGGAGGGCATCCTCTAGGGTACCATTTTTCACGATTTCGGAGGATTTGAAAAAAACGTGAAAATCACAGAAAAGCGACAGGCTATAGTCCATGGTGTCGTAGGGCATACCGGTACTATAGTATGTCGTTTTTCACGATTTCGGAGGATTTGAAAAAAAGGTGAAAATTGCGGAAAAGCGACAGGCTATAGTCCATGGTGTCAGAGGGCATACTATAGTATGTCGTTTTTCACGATTTTGGAGGATTTGAAAAAAAGGTGAAAATCAAGGAAAAGCGACAGGCTATAGTCCATGGTGTTGGAGAGCATACTATAGTATGCCGTTTTTCACGATTTCGGAGGATTTGAAAACAGGTGAAAATCAGGGAAAAGCGACAGGCTATAGTCCATGGTGTCGGAGGGCATCCTCTAGGGTACCATTTTGCGCGATTTCGGAGGATTTGAAAAAAAGGTGAAAATCAGGGAAAAGCGACAGGCTATAGTCCATGGTGTCGGAGGGCATCCTCTAGGGTACCATTTTTCACGATTTCGGAGGATTTGAAAAAACGTGAAAATCACAGAAAAGCGACAGGCTATAGTCCATGGTGTCGTAGGGCATACCGGTACTATAGTATGTCGTTTTTCACGATTTCGGAGGATTTGAAAAAAAGGTGAAAATTGCGGAAAAGCGACAGGCTATAGTCCATGGTGTCAGAGGGCATACTATAGTATGTCGTTTTTCACGATTTCGGAGGATTTGAAAAAAAGGTGAAAATCAAGGAAAAGCGACAGGCTATAGTCCATGGTGTCGGAGAGCATACTATAGTATGCCGTTTTTCACGATTTCGGAGGATTTGAAAAAAAGGAGAAAATCACATAAAAGCGACAGGCTATAGTCCATGGTGTCAGAGGGCATACTATAGTATGCCGTTTTTCACGATTTTGGAGGATTTGAAAAAAGGTGAAAATCAAGGAAAAGCGACAGGCTATAGTCCATGGTGTCGGAGAGCATACTATAGTATGCCGTTTTTCACGATTTCGGAGGATTTGAAAAAAAGGAGAAAATCACATAAAAGCGACAGGCTATAGTCCATGGTGTCAGAGGGCATACTATAGTATGTCGTTTTTCACGATTTTGGAGGATTTGAAAAAAGGTGAAAATCAAGGAAAAGCGACAGGCTATAGTCCATGGTGTCGGAGAGCATACTATAGTATGCCGTTTTTCACGATTTCGGAGGATTTGAAAAAAAGGAGAAAATCACATAAAAGCGACAGGCTATAGTCCATGGTGTCAGAGGGCATACTATAGTATGCCGTTTTTCACGATTTTGGAGGATTTGAAAAAAGGTGAAAATCAAGGAAAAGCGACAGGCTATAGTCCATGGTGTCGGAGAGCATACTATAGTATGCCGTTTTTCACGATTTCGGAGGATTTGAAAAAAAGGAGAAAATCACATAAAAGCGACAGGCTATAGTCCATGGTGTCAGAGGGCATACTATAGTATGTCGTTTTTCACGATTTTGGAGGATTTGAAAAAAGGTGAAAATCAGGGAAAAGCGACAGGCTATAGTCCATGGTGTCGGAGGGCATCCTCTAGGGTACCATTTTTCACGATTTCGGAGGATTTGAAAAAAAGGTGAAAATCGCGGAAAAGTGAAAGGCTATAGTCCATGGTGTCGGAGGGCATACTATAGTGTGTAGTTTTTCACGATTTCGGAGGATTTGAAAAAAGGTGAAAATCACAGAAAAGCGACAGGCTATAGTCCATGGTGTCGGAGGGCATACTATAGTGTGTAGTTTTTCACGATTTCGGAGGATTTGAAAAAAGGTGAAAATCACAGAAAAGCGACAGGCTAGTGACAGAGGGCATACTATAGTATTTCGTTTTTCACGATTTCGGAGTATTTGAAAAAAAGGTGAAAATCGCGGAAAAGCGAAAGGCTATAGTCCATGGTGTCGGAGAGCATACTATAGTATGCCGTTTTTCACGATTTCGGAGGATTTGAAAAAAAGGAGAAAATCACATAAAAGCGACAGGCTATAGTCCATGGTGTCGGAGGGCATACTATAGTGTGTAGTTTTTCACGATTTCGGAGCATTTGAAAAAAGGTGAAAATCACAGAAAAGCGACAGGCTATAGTCCATGGTGTTGGAGGGCATCCTCTAGGGTACCATTTTTCACGATTTCGGAGGATTTGAAAAAACGTGAAAATCACAGAAAAGCGACAGGCTATAGTCCATGGTGTCGTAGGGCATACCGGTACTATAGTATGTCGTTTTTCACGATTTCGGAGGATTTGAAAAAAGGTGAAAATCACAGAAAAGCGACAGGCTATTGTCCATGGTGTCGGAGGGCATCCTCTAGGGTACTATTTTTCACGATTTCGGAGGATTTGAAAAAACGTGAAAATCACAGAAAAGCGACAGGCTATAGTCCATGGTGTCGTAGGGCATACTATAGTATGTCGTTTTTCACGATTTTGGAGGATTTGAAAAAAAGGTGAAAATCAAGGAAAAGCGACAGTCCATGGTGTCGGAGAGCATACTATAGTATGCCGTTTTTCACGATTTCGGAGGATTTGAAAACAGGTGAAAATCAGGGAAAAGCGACAGGCTATAGTCCATGGTGTCGGAGGGCATCCTCTAGGGTACCATTTTGCGCGATTTCGGAGGATTTGAAAAAAAGGTGAAAATCAGGGAAAAGCGACAGGCTATAGTCCATGGTGTCGGAGGGCATCCTCTAGGGTACCATTTTTCACGATTTCGGAGGATTTGAAAAAACGTGAAAATCACAGAAAAGCGACAGGCTATAGTCCATGGTGTCGTAGGGCATACCGGTACTATAGTATGTCGTTTTTCACGATTTCGGAGGATTTGAAAAAAGGTGAAAATCACAGAAAAGCGACAGGCTATAGTCCATGGTGACAGAGGGCATACTATAGTATGTCGTTTTTCACGATTTCGGAGTATTTGAAAAAAATTGAAAATCAAGGAAAAGCGACAGGCTATAGTCCATGGTGTCGGAGAGCATACTATAGTATGCCGTTTTTCACGATTTCGGAGGATTTGAAAAAAAGGAGAAAATCACATAAAAGCGACAGGCTATAGTCCATGGTGTCGGAGGGCATACTATAGTGTGTAGTTTTTCACGATTTCGGAGCATTTGAAAAAAGGTGAAAATCACAGAAAAGCGACAGGCTATAGTCCATGGTGTCGTAGGGCATACCGGTACTATAGTATGTCGTTTTTCACGATTTCGGAGGATTTGAAAAAAGGTGAAAATCACAGAAAAGCGACAGGCTATAGTCCATGGTGTCGGAGGGCATCCTCTAGGGTACCATTTTTCACGATTTCGGAGGATTTGAAAAAAACGTGAAAATCACAGAAAAGCGACAGGCTATAGTCCATGGTGTCGTAGGGCATACCGGTACTAGAGTATGTCGTTTTTCACGATTTCGGAGGATTTGAAAAAAAGGTGAAAATTGCGGAAAAGCGACAGGCTATAGTCCATGGTGTCAGAGGGCATACTATAGTATGTCGTTTTTCACGATTTTGGAGGATTTGAAAAAAAGGTGAAAATCAAGGAAAAGCGACAGGCTATAGTCCATGGTGTCGGAGAGCATACTATAGTATGCCGTTTTTCACGATTTCGGAGGATTTGAAAACAGGTGAAAATCAGGGAAAAGCGACAGGCTATAGTCCATGGTGTCGGAGGGCATCCTCTAGGGTACCATTTTGCGCGATTTCGGAGGATTTGAAAAAAAGGTGAAAATCAGGGAAAAGCGACAGGCTATAGTCCATGGTGTCGGAGGGCATCCTCTAGGGTACCATTTTTCACGATTTCGGAGGATTTGAAAAAACGTGAAAATCACAGAAAAGCGACAGGCTATAGTCCATGGTGTCGTAGGGCATACCGGTACTATAGTATGTCGTTTTTCACGATTTCGGAGGATTTGAAAAAAAGGTGAAAATTGAGGAAAAGCGACAGGCTATAGTCCATGGTGTCAGAGGGCATACTATAGTATGTCGTTTTTCACGATTTTGGAGGATTTGAAAAAAAGGTGAAAATCAAGGAAAAGCGACAGGCTATAGTCCATGGTGTTGGAGAGCATACTATAGTATGCCGTTTTTCACGATTTCGGAGGATTTGAAAACAGGTGAAAATCAGGGAAAAGCGACAGGCTATAGTCCATGGTGTCGGAGGGCATCCTCTAGGGTACAGTTTTGCGCGATTTCGGAGGATTTGAAAAAAAGGTGAAAATCAGGGAAAAGCGACAGACTATAGTCCATGGTGTCGGAGGGCATCCTCTAGGGTACCATTTTTCACGATTTCGGAGGATTTGAAAAAACGTGAAAATCACAGAAAAGCGACAGGCTATAGTCCATGGTGTCAGAGGGCATACTATAGTATGTCGTTTTTCACGATTTCGGAGGATTTGAAAAAAAGGTGAAAATCAAGGAAAAGCGACAGGCTATAGTCCATGGTGTCGGAGAGCATACTATAGTATGCCGTTTTTCACGATTTCGGAGGATTTCAAAAAAAGGAGAAAATCACATAAAAGCGACAGGCTATAGTCCATGGTGTCAGAGGGCATACTATAGTATGCCGTTTTTCACGATTTCGGAGGATTTGAAAAAAAGGAGAAAATCACAGAAAAGCGACAGGCTATAGTCCATGGTGTCGGAGGGCATCCTCTAGGGCACCATTTTGCACGATTTCGGAGGATTTGAAAAAAAGGTGAAAATCAGGGAAAAGCGACAGGCTATAGTCCATGGTGTCGGAGGGCATACTATAGTGTGTAGTTTTTCACGATTTCGGAGGATTTGAAAAAAAGGAGAAAATCAGGGAAAAGCGACAGGCTATAGTCCATGGTGTCGGAGAGCATACTATAGTATGCCGTTTTTCACGATTTCGGAGGATTTAAAAAAAGGTGAAAATCACAGAAAAGCGACAGGCTATAGTCCATGGTGTCAGAGGGCATACTATAGTATGTCGTTTTTCACGATTTCGGAGGATTTGAAAAAAGGTGAAAATCAGGGAAAAGCGACAGGCTATAGTCCATGGTGTCGGAGGGCATCCTCTAGGGTACCATTTTTCACGATTTCGGAGGATTTGAAAAAAGGTGAAAATCACAGAAAAGCGACAGGCTATAGTCCATGGTGACAGAGGGCATACTATAGTATGTCGTTTTTCACGATTTCGGAGTATTTGAAAAAAAGGTGAAAATCGCGGAAAAGCGAAAGGCTATAGTCCATGGTGTCGGAGAGCATACTATAGTATGCCGTTTTTCACGATTTCGGAGGATTTGAAAAAAAGGAGAAAATCACATAAAAGTGACAGGCTATAGTCCATGGTGTCGGAGGGCATACTATAGTGTGTAGTTTTTCACGATTTCGGAGCATTTGAAAAAAGGTGAAAATCACAGAAAAGCGACAGGCTATAGTCCATGGTGTTGGAGGGCATCCTCTAGGGTACCATTTTTCACGATTTCGGAGGATTTGAAAAAACGTGAAAATCACAGAAAAGCGACAGGCTATAGTCCATGGTGTCGTAGGGCATACCGGTACTATAGTATGTCGTTTTTCACGATTTCGGAGGATTTGAAAAAAAGGTGAAATTGCGGAAAAGCGACAGGCTATAGTCCATGGTGTCAGAGGGCATACTATAGTATGTCGTTTTTCACGATTTTGGAGGATTTGAAAAAAAGGTGAAAATCAAGGAAAAGCGACAGTCCATGGTGTCGGAGAGCATACTATAGTATGCCGTTTTTCACGATTTCGGAGGATTTGAAAACAGGTGAAAATCAGGGAAAAGCGACAGGCTATAGTCCATGGTGTCGGAGGGCATCCTCTAGGGTACCATTTTGCGCGATTTCGGAGGATTTGAAAAAAAGGTGAAAATCAGGGAAAAGCGACAGGCTATATATAGTCCATGGTGTCGGAGGGCATCCTCTAGGGTACCATTTTTCACGATTTCGGAGGATTTGAAAAAACGTGAAAATCACAGAAAAGCGACAGGCTATAGTCCATGGTGTCGGAGGGCATCCTCTAGGGTACCATTTTGCACGATTTCGGAGGATTTGAAAAAAAGGTGAAAATCAGGGAAAAGCGACAGGCTATAGTCCATGGTGTCGGAGGGCATACTATAGTGTGTAGTTTTTCACGATTTCGGAGGATTTGAAAAAAAGGAGAAAATCAGGGAAAAGCGACAGGCTATAGTCCATGGTGTCGGAGAGCATACTATAGTATGCCGTTTTTCACGATTTCGGAGGATTTAAAAAAAGGTGAAAATCACAGAAAAGCGACAGGCTATAGTCCATGGTGTCAGAGGGCATACTATAGTATGTCGTTTTTCACGATTTCGGAGGATTTGAAAAAAGGTGAAAATCAGGGAAAAGCGACAGGCTATAGTCCATGGTGTCGGAGGGCATCCTCTAGGGTACCATTTTTCACGATTTCGGAGGATTTGAAAAAAGGTAAAAATCGCGGAAAAGTGAAAGGCTTTAGTCCATGGTGTCGGAGGGCATACTATAGTGTGTAGTTTTTCACGATTTCGGAGGATTTGAAAAAAGGTGAAAATCACAGAAAAGCGACAGGCTATAGTCCATGGTGTCGGAGGGCATACTATAGTGTGTCGTTTTTCACGATTTCGGAGCATTTGAAAAAATGTGAAAATCACAGAAAAGCGACAGGCTATAGTCCATGGTGTCGGAGGGCATACTATAGTGTGTAGTTTTTCACGATTTCGGAGGATTTGAAAAAAGGTGATAATCACAGAAAAGCGACAGGCTATAGTCCATGGTGACAGAGGGCATACTATAGTATGTCGTTTTTCACGATTTCGGAGTATTTGAAAAAAAGGTGAAAATCGCGGAAAAGCGAAAGGCTATAGTCCATGGTGTCGGAGAGCATACTATAGTATGCCGTTTTTCACGATTTCGGAGGATTTGAAAAAAAGGAGAAAATCACATAAAAGTGACAGGCTATAGTCCATGGTGTCGGAGGGCATACTATAGTGTGTAGTTTTTCACGATTTCGGAGCATTTGAAAAAAGGTGAAAATCACAGAAAAGCGACAGGCTATAGTCCATGGTGTTGGAGGGCATCCTCTAGGGTACCATTTTTCACGATTTCGGAGGATTTGAAAAAACGTGAAAATCACAGAAAAGCGACAGGCTATAGTGCATGGTGTCGTAGGGCATACCGGTACTATAGTATGTCGTTTTTCACGATTTCGGAGGATTTGAAAAAAAGGTGAAAATTGCGGAAAAGCGACAGTCCATGGTGTCGGAGAGCATACTATAGTATGCCGTTTTTCACGATTTCGGAGGATTTGAAAACAGGTGAAAATCAGGGAAAAGCGACAGGCTATAGTCCATGGTGTCGGAGGGCATCCTCTAGGGTACCATTTTGCGCGATTTCGGAGGATTTGAAAAAAAGGTGAAAATCAGGGAAAAGCGACAGGCTATAGTCCATGGTGTCGGAGGGCATCCTCTAGGGTACCATTTTTCACGATTTCGGAGGATTTGAAAAAACGTGAAAATCACAGAAAAGCGACAGGCTATAGTCCATGGTGTCGTAGGGCATACCGGTACTATAGTATGTCGTTTTTCACGATTTCGGAGGATTTGAAAAAAAGGTGAAAATTGCGGAAAAGCGACAGGCTATAGTCCATGGTGTCAGAGGGCATACTATAGTATGTCGTTTTTCACGATTTTGGAGGATTTGAAAAAAAGGTGAAAATCAAGGAAAAGCGACAGGCTATAGTCCATGGTGTCGGAGAGCATACTATAGTATGCCGTTTTTCACGATTTCGAAGGATTTGAAAACAGGTGAAAATCAGGGAAAAGCGACAGGCTATAGTCCATGGTGTCAGAGGGCATACTATAGTATGCCGTTTTTCACGATTTCGGAGGATTTGAAAAAAAGGAGAAAATCACATAAAAGCGACAGGCTATAGTCCATGGTGTCAGAGGGCATACTATAGTATGCCGTTTTTCACGATTTCGGAGGATTTGAAAAAAGGTGAAAATCAGGGAAAAGCGACAGGCTATAGTCCATGGTGTCGGAGGGCATCCTCTAGGGTACCATTTTTCACGATTTCGGAGGATTTGAAAAAAGGTGAAAATCGCGGAAAAGTGAAAGGCTATAGTCCATGGTGTCGGAGGGCATACTATAGTGTGTAGTTTTTCACGATTTCGGAGGATTTGAAAAAAAGGAGAAAATCACAGAAAAGCGACAGGCTATAGTCCATGGTGTCGGAGGGCATCCTCTAGGGTACCATTTTGCACAATTTCGGAGGATTTGAAAAAAAGGTGAAAATCAGGGAAAAGCGACAGGCTATAGTCCATGGTGTCGGAGGGCATCCTCTAGGGTACCATTTTTCACGATTTCGGAGGATTTGAAAAAAACGTGAAAATCACAGGAAAGCGACAGGCTATAGTCCATGGTGTCGGAGGGCATACCGGTACTATAGTATGTCGTTTTTCACGATTTCGGAGGATTTGAAAAAAAGGTGAAAATTGCGGAAAAGCGACAGGCTATAGTCCATGGTGTCAGAGGGCATACTATAGTATGTCGTTTTTCACGATTTTGGAGGATTTGAAAAAAAGGTGAAAATCAAGGAAAAGCGACAGGCTATAGTCCATGGTGTCGGAGAGCATACTATAGTATGCCGTTTTTCACGATTTCGAAGGATTTGAAAACAGGTGAAAATCAGGGAAAAGCGACAGGCTATAGTCCATGGTGTCAGAGGGCATACTATAGTATGCCGTTTTTCACGATTTCGGAGGATTTGAAAAAAAGGAGAAAATCACATAAAAGCGACAGGCTATAGTCCATGGTGTCAGAGGGCATACTATAGTATGCCGTTTTTCACGATTTCGGAGGATTTGAAAAAAGGTGAAAATCAGGGAAAAGCGACAGGCTATAGTCCATGGTGTCGGAGGGCATCCTCTAGGGTACCATTTTTCACGATTTCGGAGGATTTGAAAAAAGGTGAAAATCGCGGAAAAGTGAAAGGCTATAGTCCATGGTGTCGGAGGGCATACTATAGTGTGTAGTTTTTCACGATTTCGGAGGATTTGAAAAAAAGGAGAAAATCACAGAAAAGCGACAGGCTATAGTCCATGGTGTCGGAGGGCATCCTCTAGGGTACCATTTTGCACAATTTCGGAGGATTTGAAAAAAAGGTGAAAATCAGGGAAAAGCGACAGGCTATAGTCCATGGTGTCGGAGGGCATCCTCTAGGGTACCATTTTTCACGATTTCGGAGGATTTGAAAAAACGTGAAAATCACAGGAAAGCGACAGGCTATAGTCCATGGTGTCGGAGGGCATACTATAGTGTGTAGTTTTTCACGATTTCGGAGGATTTGAAAAAAGGTGAAAATCACAGAAAAGCGACAGGCTATAGTCCATGGTGTCAGAGGGCATACTATAGTATGTCGTTTTTCACGATTTCAGAGGATTTGAAAACAGGTGAAAATCAGGGAAAAGCGACAGGCTATAGTCCATGGTGTCGGAGGGCATACTATAGTATGCCGTTTTTCACGATTTCGGAGGATTTGAAAAAAAGGTGAAAATCACAGAAAAGAGACAGGCTATAGTCCATGGTGTCGGAGGGCATCCTCTAGGGTACCATTTTGCACGATTTCGGAGGATTTGAAAAAAAGGTGAAAATCAGGGAAAAGCGACAGGCTATAGTCCATGGTGTCGGAGGGCATACTATAGTATGCCGTTTTTCACGATTTCGGAGGATTTGAAAAAAAGGTGAAAATCACAGAAAAGCGACAGGCTATAGTCCATGGTGTCGGAGGGCATCCTCTAGGGTACCATTTTGCACGATTTCGGAGGATTTGAAAAAAAGGTGAAAATCAGGGAAAAGCGACAGGCTATAGTCCATGGTGTCGGAGGGCATCCTCTAGGGTACCATTTTTCACGATTTCGGAGGATTTGAAAAAACGTGAAAATCACAGAAAAGCGACAGGCTATAGTCCATGGTGTCGGAGGGCATCCTCTAGGGTACCATTTTGCACGATTTCGGAAGATTTGAAAAAAAGGTGAAAATCAGGGAAAAGCGACAGGCTATAGTCCATGGTGTCGGAGGGCATACTATAGTGTGTAGTTTTTCACGATTTCGGAGGATTTGAAAAAAAGGAGAAAATCAGGGAAAAGCGACAGGCTATAGTCCATGTTGTCGGAGAGCATACTATAGTATGCCGTTTTTCACGATTTCGGAGGATTTAAAAAAAGGTGAAAATCACAGAAAAGCGACAGGCTATAGTCCATGGTGTCAGAGGGCATACTATAGTATGTCGTTTTTCACGATTTCGGAGGATTTGAAAAAAGGTGAAAATCAGGGAAAAGCGACAGGCTATAGTCCATGGTGTCGGAGGGCATCCTCTAGGGTACCATTTTTCACGATTTCGGAGGATTTGAAAAAAGGTGAAAATCGCGGAAAAGTGAAAGGCTATAGTCCATGGTGTCGGAGGGCATACTATAGTGTGTAGTTTTTCACGATTTCGGAGGATTTGAAAAAAGGTGAAAATCACAGAAAAGCGACAGGCTATAGTCCATGGTGTCGGAGGGCATACTATAGTGTGTAGTTTTTCACGATTTCGGAGGATTTGAAAAAAGGTGAAAATCACAGAAAAGCGACAGGCTATAGTCCATGGTGACAGAGGGCATACTATAGTATGTCGTTTTTCACGATTTCGGAGTATTTGAAAAAAAGGTGAAAATCGCGGAAAAGCGAAAGGCTATAGTCCATGGTGTCGGAGAGCATACTATAGTATGCCGTTTTTCACGATTTCGGAGGATTTGAAAAAAAGCAGAAAATCACATAAAAGTGACAGGCTATAGTCCATGGTGTCGGAGGGCATACTATAGTGTGTAGTTTTTCACGATTTCGGAGCATTTGAAAAAAGGTGAAAATCACAGAAAAGCGACAGGCTATAGTCCATGGTGTTGGAGGGCATCCTCTAGGGTACCATTTTTCACGATTTCGGAGGATTTGAAAAAACGTGAAAATCACAGAAAAGCGACAGGCTATAGTCCATGGTGTCGGAGAGCATACTATAGTATGTCGTTTTTCACGATTTCGGAGGATTTGAAAAAAAGGTGAAATTGCGGAAAAGCAACAGGCTATAGTCCATGGTGTCAGAGGGCATACTATAGTATGTCGTTTTTCACGATTTTGGAGGATTTGAAAAAAAGGTGAAAATCAAGGAAAAGCGACAGTCCATGGTGTCGGAGAGCATACTATAGTATGCCGTTTTTCACGATTTCGGAGGATTTGAAAACAGGTGAAAATCAGGGAAAAGCGACAGGCTATAGTCCATGGTGTCGGAGGGCATCCTCTAGGGTACCATTTTGCGCGATTTCGGAGGATTTGAAAAAAAGGTGAAAATCAGGGAAAAGCGACAGGCTATAGTCCATGGTGTCGGAGGGCATCCTCTAGGGTACCATTTTTCACGATTTCGGAGGATTTGAAAAAACGTGAAAATCACAGAAAAGCGACAGGCTATAGTCCATGGTGTCGTAGGGCATACCGGTACTATAGTATGTCGTTTTTCACGATTTCGGAGGATTTGAAAAAAGGTGAAAATCACAGAAAAGCGACAGGCTATAGTCCATGGTGACAGAGGGCATACTATAGTATGTCGTTTTTCACGATTTCGGAGTATTTGAAAAAAATTGAAAATCAAGGAAAAGCGACAGGCTATAGTCCATGGTGTCGGAGAGCATACTATAGTATGCCGTTTTTCACGATTTCGGAGGATTTGAAAAAA
Organism: Electrona antarctica; assembly: GCF_951216825.1. Taxonomy (NCBI): domain Eukaryota; kingdom Metazoa; phylum Chordata; class Actinopteri; order Myctophiformes; family Myctophidae; genus Electrona; species Electrona antarctica. The sequence continues at coordinate 90,347 of NW_027638318.1, forward strand.
AGGAGAAAATCACATAAAAGCGACAGGCTATAGTCCATGGTGTCGGAGGGCATACTATAGTGTGTAGTTTTTCACGATTTCGGAGCATTTGAAAAAAGGTGAAAATCACAGAAAAGCGACAGGCTATAGTCCATGGTGTCGTAGGGCATACCGGTACTATAGTATGTCGTTTTTCACGATTTCGGAGGATTTGAAAAAAGGTGAAAATCACAGAAAAGCGACAGGCTATAGTCCATGGTGTCGGAGGGCATCCTCTAGGGTACCATTTTTCACGATTTCGGAGGATTTGAAAAAAACGTGAAAATCACAGAAAAGCGACAGGCTATAGTCCATGGTGTCGTAGGGCATACCGGTACTAGAGTATGTCGTTTTTCACGATTTCGGAGGATTTGAAAAAAAGGTGAAAATTGCGGAAAAGCGACAGGCTATAGTCCATGGTGTCAGAGGGCATACTATAGTATGTCGTTTTTCACGATTTTGGAGGATTTGAAAAAAAGGTGAAAATCAAGGAAAAGCGACAGGCTATAGTCCATGGTGTCGGAGAGCATACTATAGTATGCCGTTTTTCACGATTTCGGAGGATTTGAAAACAGGTGAAAATCAGGGAAAAGCGACAGGCTATAGTCCATGGTGTCGGAGGGCATCCTCTAGGGTACCATTTTGCGCGATTTCGGAGGATTTGAAAAAAAGGTGAAAATCAGGGAAAAGCGACAGGCTATAGTCCATGGTGTCGGAGGGCATCCTCTAGGGTACCATTTTTCACGATTTCGGAGGATTTGAAAAAACGTGAAAATCACAGAAAAGCGACAGGCTATAGTCCATGGTGTCGTAGGGCATACCGGTACTATAGTATGTCGTTTTTCACGATTTCGGAGGATTTGAAAAAAAGGTGAAAATTGAGGAAAAGCGACAGGCTATAGTCCATGGTGTCAGAGGGCATACTATAGTATGTCGTTTTTCACGATTTTGGAGGATTTGAAAAAAAGGTGAAAATCAAGGAAAAGCGACAGGCTATAGTCCATGGTGTTGGAGAGCATACTATAGTATGCCGTTTTTCACGATTTCGGAGGATTTGAAAACAGGTGAAAATCAGGGAAAAGCGACAGGCTATAGTCCATGGTGTCGGAGGGCATCCTCTAGGGTACAGTTTTGCGCGATTTCGGAGGATTTTAAAAAAAGGTGAAAATCAGGGAAAAGCGACAGACTATAGTCCATGGTGTCGGAGGGCATCCTCTAGGGTACCATTTTTCACGATTTCGGAGGATTTGAAAAAACGTGAAAATCACAGAAAAGCGACAGGCTATAGTCCATGGTGTCAGAGGGCATACTATAGTATGTCGTTTTTCACGATTTCGGAGGATTTGAAAAAAAGGTGAAAATCAAGGAAAAGCGACAGGCTATAGTCCATGGTGTCGGAGAGCATACTATAGTATGCCGTTTTTCACGATTTCGGAGGATTTCAAAAAAAGGAGAAAATCACATAAAAGCGACAGGCTATAGTCCATGGTGTCAGAGGGCATACTATAGTATGCCGTTTTTCACGATTTCGGAGGATTTGAAAAAAAGGAGAAAATCACAGAAAAGCGACAGGCTATAGTCCATGGTGTCGGAGGGCATCCTCTAGGGCACCATTTTGCACGATTTCGGAGGATTTGAAAAAAAGGTGAAAATCAGGGAAAAGCGACAGGCTATAGTCCATGGTGTCGGAGGGCATACTATAGTGTGTAGTTTTTCACGATTTCGGAGGATTTGAAAAAAAGGAGAAAATCAGGGAAAAGCGACAGGCTATAGTCCATGGTGTCGGAGAGCATACTATAGTATGCCGTTTTTCACGATTTCGGAGGATTTAAAAAAAGGTGAAAATCACAGAAAAGCGACAGGCTATAGTCCATGGTGTCAGAGGGCATACTATAGTATGTCGTTTTTCACGATTTCGGAGGATTTGAAAAAAGGTGAAAATCAGGGAAAAGCGACAGGCTATAGTCCATGGTGTCGGAGGGCATCCTCTAGGGTACCATTTTTCACGATTTCGGAGGATTTGAAAAAAGGTGAAAATCACAGAAAAGCGACAGGCTATAGTCCATGGTGACAGAGGGCATACTATAGTATGTCGTTTTTCACGATTTCGGAGTATTTGAAAAAAAGGTGAAAATCGCGGAAAAGCGAAAGGCTATAGTCCATGGTGTCGGAGAGCATACTATAGTATGCCGTTTTTCACGATTTCGGAGGATTTGAAAAAAAGGAGAAAATCACATAAAAGTGACAGGCTATAGTCCATGGTGTCGGAGGGCATACTATAGTGTGTAGTTTTTCACGATTTCGGAGCATTTGAAAAAAGGTGAAAATCACAGAAAAGCGACAGGCTATAGTCCATGGTGTTGGAGGGCATCCTCTAGGGTACCATTTTTCACGATTTCGGAGGATTTGAAAAAACGTGAAAATCACAGAAAAGCGACAGGCTATAGTCCATGGTGTCGTAGGGCATACCGGTACTATAGTATGTCGTTTTTCACGATTTCGGAGGATTTGAAAAAAAGGTGAAATTGCGGAAAAGCGACAGGCTATAGTCCATGGTGTCAGAGGGCATACTATAGTATGTCGTTTTTCACGATTTTGGAGGATTTGAAAAAAAGGTGAAAATCAAGGAAAAGCGACAGTCCATGGTGTCGGAGAGCATACTATAGTATGCCGTTTTTCACGATTTCGGAGGATTTGAAAACAGGTGAAAATCAGGGAAAAGCGACAGGCTATAGTCCATGGTGTCGGAGGGCATCCTCTAGGGTACCATTTTGCGCGATTTCGGAGGATTTGAAAAAAAGGTGAAAATCAGGGAAAAGCGACAGGCTATATATAGTCCATGGTGTCGGAGGGCATCCTCTAGGGTACCATTTTTCACGATTTCGGAGGATTTGAAAAAAAGGTGAAAATCAGGGAAAAGCGACAGGCTATAGTCCATGGTGTCGGAGGGCATCCTCTAGGGTACCATTTTGCACGATTTCGGAGGATTTGAAAAAAAGGTGAAAATCAGGGAAAAGCGACAGGCTATAGTCCATGGTGTCGGAGGGCATACTATAGTGTGTAGTTTTTCACGATTTCGGAGGATTTGAAAAAAAGGAGAAAATCAGGGAAAAGCGACAGGCTATAGTCCATGGTGTCGGAGAGCATACTATAGTATGCCGTTTTTCACGATTTCGGAGGATTTAAAAAAAGGTGAAAATCACAGAAAAGCGACAGGCTATAGTCCATGGTGTCAGAGGGCATACTATAGTATGTCGTTTTTCACGATTTCGGAGGATTTGAAAAAAGGTGAAAATCAGGGAAAAGCGACAGGCTATAGTCCATGGTGTCGGAGGGCATCCTCTAGGGTACCATTTTTCACGATTTCGGAGGATTTGAAAAAAGGTAAAAATCGCGGAAAAGTGAAAGGCTTTAGTCCATGGTGTCGGAGGGCATACTATAGTGTGTAGTTTTTCACGATTTCGGAGGATTTGAAAAAAGGTGAAAATCACAGAAAAGCGACAGGCTATAGTCCATGGTGTCGGAGGGCATACTATAGTGTGTCGTTTTTCACGATTTCGGAGCATTTGAAAAAATGTGAAAATCACAGAAAAGCGACAGGCTATAGTCCATGGTGTCGGAGGGCATACTATAGTGTGTAGTTTTTCACGATTTCGGAGGATTTGAAAAAAGGTGATAATCACAGAAAAGCGACAGGCTATAGTCCATGGTGACAGAGGGCATACTATAGTATGTCGTTTTTCACGATTTCGGAGTATTTGAAAAAAAGGTGAAAATCGCGGAAAAGCGAAAGGCTATAGTCCATGGTGTCGGAGAGCATACTATAGTATGCCGTTTTTCACGATTTCGGAGGATTTGAAAAAAAGGAGAAAATCACATAAAAGTGACAGGCTATAGTCCATGGTGTCGGAGGGCATACTATAGTGTGTAGTTTTTCACGATTTCGGAGCATTTGAAAAAAGGTGAAAATCACAGAAAAGCGACAGGCTATAGTCCATGGTGTTGGAGGGCATCCTCTAGGGTACCATTTTTCACGATTTCGGAGGATTTGAAAAAACGTGAAAATCACAGAAAAGCGACAGGCTATAGTGCATGGTGTCGTAGGGCATACCGGTACTATAGTATGTCGTTTTTCACGATTTCGGAGGATTTGAAAAAAAGGTGAAAATTGCGGAAAAGCGACAGTCCATGGTGTCGGAGAGCATACTATAGTATGCCGTTTTTCACGATTTCGGAGGATTTGAAAACAGGTGAAAATCAGGGAAAAGCGACAGGCTATAGTCCATGGTGTCGGAGGGCATCCTCTAGGGTACCATTTTGCGCGATTTCGGAGGATTTGAAAAAAAGGTGAAAATCAGGGAAAAGCGACAGGCTATAGTCCATGGTGTCGGAGGGCATCCTCTAGGGTACCATTTTTCACGATTTCGGAGGATTTGAAAAAACGTGAAAATCACAGAAAAGCGACAGGCTATAGTCCATGGTGTCGTAGGGCATACCGGTACTATAGTATGTCGTTTTTCACGATTTCGGAGGATTTGAAAAAAAGGTGAAAATTGCGGAAAAGCGACAGGCTATAGTCCATGGTGTCAGAGGGCATACTATAGTATGTCGTTTTTCACGATTTTGGAGGATTTGAAAAAAAGGTGAAAATCAAGGAAAAGCGACAGGCTATAGTCCATGGTGTCGGAGAGCATACTATAGTATGCCGTTTTTCACGATTTCGAAGGATTTGAAAACAGGTGAAAATCAGGGAAAAGCGACAGGCTATAGTCCATGGTGTCAGAGGGCATACTATAGTATGCCGTTTTTCACGATTTCGGAGGATTTGAAAAAAAGGAGAAAATCACATAAAAGCGACAGGCTATAGTCCATGGTGTCAGAGGGCATACTATAGTATGCCGTTTTTCACGATTTCGGAGGATTTGAAAAAAGGTGAAAATCAGGGAAAAGCGACAGGCTATAGTCCATGGTGTCGGAGGGCATCCTCTAGGGTACCATTTTTCACGATTTCGGAGGATTTGAAAAAAGGTGAAAATCGCGGAAAAGTGAAAGGCTATAGTCCATGGTGTCGGAGGGCATACTATAGTGTGTAGTTTTTCACGATTTCGGAGGATTTGAAAAAAAGGAGAAAATCACAGAAAAGCGACAGGCTATAGTCCATGGTGTCGGAGGGCATCCTCTAGGGTACCATTTTGCACAATTTCGGAGGATTTGAAAAAAAGGTGAAAATCAGGGAAAAGCGACAGGCTATAGTCCATGGTGTCGGAGGGCATCCTCTAGGGTACCATTTTTCACGATTTCGGAGGATTTGAAAAAACGTGAAAATCACAGGAAAGCGACAGGCTATAGTCCATGGTGTCGGAGGGCATACTATAGTGTGTAGTTTTTCACGATTTCGGAGGATTTGAAAAAAGGTGAAAATCACAGAAAAGCGACAGGCTATAGTCCATGGTGTCAGAGGGCATACTATAGTATGTCGTTTTTCACGATTTCAGAGGATTTGAAAACAGGTGAAAATCAGGGAAAAGCGACAGGCTATAGTCCATGGTGTCGGAGGGCATACTATAGTATGCCGTTTTTCACGATTTCGGAGGATTTGAAAAAAAGGTGAAAATCACAGAAAAGAGACAGGCTATAGTCCATGGTGTCGGAGGGCATCCTCTAGGGTACCATTTTGCACGATTTCGGAGGATTTGAAAAAAAGGTGAAAATCAGGGAAAAGCGACAGGCTATAGTCCATGGTGTCGGAGGGCATACTATAGTATGCCGTTTTTCACGATTTCGGAGGATTTGAAAAAAAGGTGAAAATCACAGAAAAGCGACAGGCTATAGTCCATGGTGTCGGAGGGCATCCTCTAGGGTACCATTTTGCACGATTTCGGAGGATTTGAAAAAAAGGTGAAAATCAGGGAAAAGCGACAGGCTATAGTCCATGGTGTCGGAGGGCATCCTCTAGGGTACCATTTTTCACGATTTCGGAGGATTTGAAAAAACGTGAAAATCACAGAAAAGCGACAGGCTATAGTCCATGGTGTCGGAGGGCATCCTCTAGGGTACCATTTTGCACGATTTCGGAAGATTTGAAAAAAAGGTGAAAATCAGGGAAAAGCGACAGGCTATAGTCCATGGTGTCGGAGGGCATACTATAGTGTGTAGTTTTTCACGATTTCGGAGGATTTGAAAAAAAGGAGAAAATCAGGGAAAAGCGACAGGCTATAGTCCATGTTGTCGGAGAGCATACTATAGTATGCCGTTTTTCACGATTTCGGAGGATTTAAAAAAAGGTGAAAATCACAGAAAAGCGACAGGCTATAGTCCATGGTGTCAGAGGGCATACTATAGTATGTCGTTTTTCACGATTTCGGAGGATTTGAAAAAAGGTGAAAATCAGGGAAAAGCGACAGGCTATAGTCCATGGTGTCGGAGGGCATCCTCTAGGGTACCATTTTTCACGATTTCGGAGGATTTGAAAAAAGGTGAAAATCGCGGAAAAGTGAAAGGCTATAGTCCATGGTGTCGGAGGGCATGTAGTTTTTCACGATTTCGGAGGATTTGAAAAAAGGTGAAAATCACAGAAAAGCGACAGGCTATAGTCCATGGTGTCGGAGGGCATACTATAGTGTGTAGTTTTTCACGATTTCGGAGGATTTGAAAAAAGGTGAAAATCACAGAAAAGCGACAGGCTATAGTCCATGGTGACAGAGGGCATACTATAGTATGTCGTTTTTCACGATTTCGGAGTATTTGAAAAAAAGGTGAAAATCGCGGAAAAGCGAAAGGCTATAGTCCATGGTGTCGGAGAGCATACTATAGTATGCCGTTTTTCACGATTTCGGAGGATTTGAAAAAAAGGAGAAAATCACATAAAAGTGACAGGCTATAGTCCATGGTGTCGGAGGGCATACTATAGTGTGTAGTTTTTCACGATTTCGGAGCATTTGAAAAAAGGTGAAAATCACAGAAAAGCGACAGGCTATAGTCCATGGTGTTGGAGGGCATCCTCTAGGGTACCATTTTTCACGATTTCGGAGGATTTGAAAAAACGTGAAAATCACAGAAAAGCGACAGGCTATAGTCCATGGTGTCGGAGAGCATACTATAGTATGTCGTTTTTCACGATTTCGGAGGATTTGAAAAAAAGGTGAAATTGCGGAAAAGCAACAGGCTATAGTCCATGGTGTCAGAGGGCATACTATAGTATGTCGTTTTTCACGATTTTGGAGGATTTGAAAAAAAGGTGAAAATCAAGGAAAAGCGACAGTCCATGGTGTCGGAGAGCATACTATAGTATGCCGTTTTTCACGATTTCGGAGGATTTGAAAACAGGTGAAAATCAGGGAAAAGCGACAGGCTATAGTCCATGGTGTCGGAGGGCATCCTCTAGGGTACCATTTTGCGCGATTTCGGAGGATTTGAAAAAAAGGTGAAAATCAGGGAAAAGCGACAGGCTATAGTCCATGGTGTCGGAGGGCATCCTCTAGGGTACAATTTTTCACGATTTCGGAGGATTTGAAAAAACGTGAAAATCACAGAAAAGCGACAGGCTATAGTCCATGGTGTCGGAGGGCATCCTCTAGGGTACCATTTTGCACGATTTCGGAGGATTTGAAAAAAAGGTGAAAATCAGGGAAAAGCGACAGGATATAGTCCATGGTGTCGGAGGGCATACTATAGTGTGTAGTTTTTCACGATTTCGGAGGATTTGAAAAAAAGGAGAAAATCAGGGAAAAGCGACAGGCTATAGTCCATGGTGTCGGAGAGCATACTATAGTATGCCGTTTTTCACGATTTCGGAGGATTTAAAAAAAGGTGAAAATCACAGAAAAGCGACAGGCTATAGTCCATGGTGTCAGAGGGCATACTATAGTATGTCGTTTTTCACGATTTCGGAGGATTTGAAAAAAGGTGAAAATCAGGGAAAAGCGACAGGCTATAGTCCATGGTGTCGGAGGGCATCCTCTAGGGTACCATTTTTCACGATTTCGGAGGATTTGAAAAAAGGTGAAAATCACAGAAAAGCGACAGGCTATAGTCCATGGTGACAGAGGGCATACTATAGTATGTCGTTTTTCACGATTTCGGAGTATTTGAAAAAAAGGTGAAAATCGCGGAAAAGCGAAAGGCTATAGTCCATGGTGTCGGAGAGCATACTATAGTATGCCGTTTTTCACGATTTCGGAGGATTTGAAAAAAAGGAGAAAATCACATAAAAGTGACAGGCTATAGTCCATGGTGTCGGAGGGCATACTATAGTGTGTAGTTTTTCACGATTTCGGAGCGTTTGAAAAAAGGTGAAAATCACAGAAAAGCGACAGGCTATAGTCCATGGTGTTGGAGGGCATCCTCTAGGGTACCATTTTTCACGATTTCGGAGGATTTGAAAAAACGTGAAAATCACAGAAAAGCGACAGGCTATAGTCCATGGTGTCGTAGGGCATACCGGTACTATAGTATGTCGTTTTTCACGATTTCGGAGGATTTGAAAAAAAGGTGAAATTGCGGAAAAGCGACAGGCTATAGTCCATGGTGTCAGAGGGCATACTATAGTATGTCGTTTTTCACGATTTTGGAGGATTTGAAAAAAAGGTGAAAATCAAGGAAAAGCGACAGTCCATGGTGTCGGAGAGCATACTATAGTATGCCGTTTTTCACGATTTCGGAGGATTTGAAAACAGGTGAAAATCAGGGAAAAGCGACAGGCTATAGTCCATGGTGTCGGAGGGCATCCTCTAGGGTACCATTTTGCGCGATTTCGGAGGATTTGAAAAAAAGGTGAAAATCAGGGAAAAGCGACAGGCTATATATAGTCCATGGTGTCGGAGGGCATCCTCTAGGGTACCATTTTTCACGATTTCGGAGGATTTGAAAAAACGTGAAAATCACAGAAAAGCGACAGGCTATAGTCCATGGTGTCGGAGGGCATCCTCTAGGGTACCATTTTGCACGATTTCGGAGGATTTGAAAAAAAGGTGAAAATCAGGGAAAAGCGACAGGCTATAGTCCATGGTGTCGGAGGGCATACTATAGTGTGTAGTTTTTCACGATTTCGGAGGATTTGAAAAAAAGGAGAAAATCAGGGAAAAGCGACAGGCTATAGTCCATGGTGTCGGAGAGCATACTATAGTATGCCGTTTTTCACGATTTCGGAGGATTTAAAAAAAGGTGAAAATCACAGAAAAGCGACAGGCTATAGTCCATGGTGTCAGAGGGCATACTATAGTATGTCGTTTTTCACGATTTCGGAGGATTTGAAAAAAGGTGAAAATCAGGGAAAAGCGACAGGCTATAGTCCATGGTGTCGGAGGGCATCCTCTAGGGTACCATTTTTCACGATTTCGGAGGATTTGAAAAAAGGTAAAAATCGCGGAAAAGTGAAAGGCTTTAGTCCATGGTGTCGGAGGGCATACTATAGTGTGTAGTTTTTCACGATTTCGGAGGATTTGAAAAAAGGTGAAAATCACAGAAAAGCGACAGGCTATAGTCCATGGTGTCGGAGGGCATACTATAGTGTGTCGTTTTTCACGATTTCGGAGCATTTGAAAAAATGTGAAAATCACAGAAAAGCGACAGGCTATAGTCCATGGTGTCGGAGGGCATACTATAGTGTGTAGTTTTTCACGATTTCGGAGGATTTGAAAAAAGGTGAAAATCACAGAAAAGCGACAGGCTATAGTCCATGGTGACAGAGGGCATACTATAGTATGTCGTTTTTCACGATTTCGGAGTATTTGAAAAAAAGGTGAAAATCGCGGAAAAGCGAAAGGCTATAGTCCATGGTGTCGGAGAGCATACTATAGTATGCCGTTTTTCACGATTTCGGAGGATTTGAAAAAAAGGAGAAAATCACATAAAAGTGACAGGCTATAGTCCATGGTGTCGGAGGGCATACTATAGTGTGTAGTTTTTCACGATTTCGGAGCATTTGAAAAAAGGTGAAAATCACAGAAAAGCGACAGGCTATAGTCCATGGTGTTGGAGGGCATCCTCTAGGGTACCATTTTTCACGATTTCGGAGGATTTGAAAAAACGTGAAAATCACAGAAAAGCGACAGGCTATAGTGCATGGTGTCGTAGGGCATACCGGTACTATAGTATGTCGTTTTTCACGATTTCGGAGGATTTGAAAAAAAGGTGAAAATTGCGGAAAAGCGACAGTCCATGGTGTCGGAGAGCATACTATAGTATGCCGTTTTTCACGATTTCGGAGGATTTGAAAACAGGTGAAAATCAGGGAAAAGCGACAGGCTATAGTCCATGGTGTCGGAGGGCATCCTCTAGGGTACCATTTTGCGCGATTTCGGAGGATTTGAAAAAAAGGTGAAAATCAGGGAAAAGCGACAGGCTATAGTCCATGGTGTCGGAGGGCATCCTCTAGGGTACCATTTTTCACGATTTCGGAGGATTTGAAAAAACGTGAAAATCACAGAAAAGCGACAGGCTATAGTCCATGGTGTCGTAGGGCATACCGGTACTATAGTATGTCGTTTTTCACGATTTCGGAGGATTTGAAAAAAAGGTGAAAATTGCGGAAAAGCGACAGGCTATAGTCCATGGTGTCAGAGGGCATACTATAGTATGTCGTTTTTCACGATTTTGGAGGATTTGAAAAAAAGGTGAAAATCAAGGAAAAGCGACAGGCTATAGTCCATGGTGTCGGAGAGCATACTATAGTATGCCGTTTTTCACGATTTCGGAGGATTTGAAAACAGGTGAAAATCAGGGAAAAGCGACAGGCTATAGTCCATGGTGTCAGAGGGCATACTATAGTATGCCGTTTTTCACGATTTCGGAGGATTTGAAAAAAAGGAGAAAATCACATAAAAGCGACAGGCTATAGTCCATGGTGTCAGAGGGCATACTATAGTATGCCGTTTTTCACGATTTCGGAGGATTTGAAAAAAGGTGAAAATCAGGGAAAAGCGACAGGCTATAGTCCATGGTGTCGGAGGGCATCCTCTAGGGTACCATTTTTCACGATTTCGGAGGATTTGAAAAAAGGTGAAAATCGCGGAAAAGTGAAAGGCTATAGTCCATGGTGTCGGAGGGCATACTATAGTGTGTAGTTTTTCACGATTTCGGAGGATTTGAAAAAAAGGAGAAAATCACAGAAAAGCGACAGGCTATAGTCCATGGTGTCGGAGGGCATCCTCTAGGGTACCATTTTGCACAATTTCGGAGGATTTGAAAAAAAGGTGAAAATCAGGGAAAAGCGACAGGCTATAGTCCATGGTGTCGGAGGGCATCCTCTAGGGTACCATTTTTCACGATTTCGGAGGATTTGAAAAAACGTGAAAATCACAGGAAAGCGACAGGCTATAGTCCATGGTGTCGGAGGGCATACTATAGTGTGTAGTTTTTCACGATTTCGGAGGATTTGAAAAAAGGTGAAAATCACAGAAAAGCGACAGGCTATAGTCCATGGTGTCAGAGGGCATACTATAGTATGTCGTTTTTCACGATTTCAGAGGATTTGAAAACAGGTGAAAATCAGGGAAAAGCGACAGGCTATAGTCCATGGTGTCGGAGGGCATACTATAGTATGCCGTTTTTCACGATTTCGGAGGATTTGAAAAAAAGGTGAAAATCACAGAAAAGAGACAGGCTATAGTCCATGGTGTCGGAGGGCATCCTCTAGGGTACCATTTTGCACGATTTCGGAGGATTTGAAAAAAAGGTGAAAATCAGGGAAAAGCGACAGGCTATAGTCCATGGTGTCGGAGGGCATACTATAGTATGCCGTTTTTCACGATTTCGGAGGATTTGAAAAAAAGGTGAAAATCACAGAAAAGCGACAGGCTATAGTCCATGGTGTCGGAGGGCATCCTCTAGGGTACCATTTTGCACGATTTCGGAGGATTTGAAAAAAAGGTGAAAATCAGGGAAAAGCGACAGGCTATAGTCCATGGTGTCGGAGGGCATCCTCTAGGGTACCATTTTTCACGATTTCGGAGGATTTGAAAAAACGTGAAAATCACAGAAAAGCGACAGGCTATAGTCCATGGTGTCGGAGGGCATCCTCTAGGGTACCATTTTGCACGATTTCGGAAGATTTGAAAAAAAGGTGAAAATCAGGGAAAAGCGACAGGCTATAGTCCATGGTGTCGGAGGGCATACTATAGTGTGTAGTTTTTCACGATTTCGGAGGATTTGAAAAAAAGGAGAAAATCAGGGAAAAGCGACAGGCTATAGTCCATGTTGTCGGAGAGCATACTATAGTATGCCGTTTTTCACGATTTCGGAGGATTTAAAAAAAGGTGAAAATCACAGAAAAGCGACAGGCTATAGTCCATGGTGTCAGAGGGCATACTATAGTATGTCGTTTTTCACGATTTCGGAGGATTTGAAAAAAGGTGAAAATCAGGGAAAAGCGACAGGCTATAGTCCATGGTGTCGGAGGGCATCCTCTAGGGTACCATTTTTCACGATTTCGGAGGATTTGAAAAAAGGTGAAAATCGCGGAAAAGTGAAAGGCTATAGTCCATGGTGTCGGAGGGCATACTATAGTGTGTAGTTTTTCACGATTTCGGAGGATTTGAAAAAAGGTGAAAATCACAGAAAAGCGACAGGCTATAGTCCATGGTGTCGGAGGGCATACTATAGTGTGTAGTTTTTCACGATTTCGGAGGATTTGAAAAAAGGTGAAAATCACAGAAAAGCGACAGGCTATAGTCCATGGTGACAGAGGGCATACTATAGTATGTCGTTTTTCACGATTTCGGAGTATTTGAAAAAAAGGTGAAAATCGCGGAAAAGCGAAAGGCTATAGTCCATGGTGTCGGAGAGCATACTATAGTATGCCGTTTTTCACGATTTCGGAGGATTTGAAAAAAAGGAGAAAATCACATAAAAGTGACAGGCTATAGTCCATGGTGTCGGAGGGCATACTATAGTGTGTAGTTTTTCACGATTTCGGAGCATTTGAAAAAAGGTGAAAATCACAGAAAAGCGACAGGCTATAGTCCATGGTGTTGGAGGGCATCCTCTAGGGTACCATTTTTCACGATTTCGGAGGATTTGAAAAAACGTGAAAATCACAGAAAAGCGACAGGCTATAGTCCATGGTGTCGGAGAGCATACTATAGTATGTCGTTTTTCACGATTTCGGAGGATTTGAAAAAAAGGTGAAATTGCGGAAAAGCAACAGGCTATAGTCCATGGTGTCAGAGGGCATACTATAGTATGTCGTTTTTCACGATTTTGGAGGATTTGAAAAAAAGGTGAAAATCAAGGAAAAGCGACAGTCCATGGTGTCGGAGAGCATACTATAGTATGCCGTTTTTCACGATTTCGGAGGATTTGAAAACAGGTGAAAATCAGGGAAAAGCGACAGGCTATAGTCCATGGTGTCGGAGGGCATCCTCTAGGGTACCATTTTGCGCGATTTCGGAGGATTTGAAAAAAAGGTGAAAATCAGGGAAAAGCGACAGGCTATAGTCCATGGTGTCGGAGGGCATCCTCTAGGGTACCATTTTTCACGATTTCGGAGGATTTGAAAAAACGTGAAAATCACAGAAAAGCGACAGGCTATAGTCCATGGTGTCGGAGGGCATCCTCTAGGGTACCATTTTGCACGATTTCGGAGGATTTGAAAAAAAGGTGAAAATCAGGGAAAAGCGACAGGATATAGTCCATGGTGTCGGAGGGCATACTATAGTGTGTAGTTTTTCACGATTTCGGAGGATTTGAAAAAAAGGAGAAAATCAGGGAAAAGCGACAGGCTATAGTCCATGGTGTCGGAGAGCATACTATAGTATGCCGTTTTTCACGATTTCGGAGGATTTAAAAAAAGGTGAAAATCACAGAAAAGCGACAGGCTATAGTCCATGGTGTCAGAGGGCATACTATAGTATGTCGTTTTTCACGATTTCGGAGGATTTGAAAAAAGGTGAAAATCAGGGAAAAGCGACAGGCTATAGTCCATGGTGTCGGAGGGCATCCTCTAGGGTACCATTTTTCACGATTTCGGAGGATTTGAAAAAAGTTGAAAATCGCGGAAAAGTGAAAGGCTATAGTCCATGGTGTCGGAGGGCATACTATAGTGTGTCGTTTTTCACGATTTCGGAGGATTTGAAAAAAGGTGAAAATCACAGAAAAGCGACAGGCTATAGTCCATGGTGTCGGAGGGCATACTATAGTGTGTCGTTTTTCACGATTTCGGAGCATTTGAAAAAATGTGAAAATCACAGAAAAGCGACAGGCTATAGTCCATGGTGTCGGAGGGCATACTATAGTGTGTAGTTTTTCACGATTTCGGAGGATTTGAAAAAAGGTGAAAATCACAGAAAAGCGACAGGCTATAGTCCATGGTGACAGAGGGCATACTATAGTATGTCGTTTTTCACGATTTCGGAGTATTTGAAAAAAAGGTGAAAATCGCGGAAAAGCGAAAGGCTATAGTCCATGGTGTCGGAGAGCATACTATAGTATTCCGTTTTTCACGATTTCGGAGGATTTGAAAAAAAGGAGAAAATCACATAAAAGTGACAGGCTATAGTCCATGGTGTCGGAGGGCATACTATAGTGTGTAGTTTTTCACGATTTCGGAGCATTTGAAAAAAGGTGAAAATCACAGAAAAGCGACAGGCTATAGTCCATGGTGTTGGAGGGCATCCTCTAGGGTACCATTTTTCACGATTTCGGAGGATTTGAAAAAACGTGAAAATCACAGAAAAGCGACAGGCTATAGTCCATGGTGTCGTAGGGCATACCGGTACTATAGTATGTCGTTTTTCACGATTTCGGAGGATTTGAAAAAAAGGTGAAAATTGCGGAAAAGCGACAGTCCATGGTGTCGGAGAGCATACTATAGTATGCCGTTTTTCACGATTTCGGAGGATTTGAAAAAAAGGAGAAAATCACATAAAAGTGACAGGCTATAGTCCATGGTGTCGGAGGGCATCCTCTAGGGTACCATTTTGCGCGATTTCGGAGGATTTGAAAAAAAGGTGAAAATCACAGAAAAGCGACAGGCTATAGTCCATGGTGTTGGAGGGCATCCTCTAGGGTACCATTTTTCACGATTTCGGAGGATTTGAAAAAACGTGAAAATCACAGAAAAGCGACAGGCTATAGTCCATGGTGTCGTAGGGCATACCGGTACTATAGTATGTCGTTTTTCACGATTTCGGAGGATTTGAAAAAAAGGTGAAAATTGCGGAAAAGCGACAGTCCATGGTGTCGGAGAGCATACTATAGTATGCCGTTTTTCACGATTTCGGAGGATTTGAAAACAGGTGAAAATCAGGGAAAAGCGACAGGCTATAGTCCATGGTGTCGGAGGGCATCCTCTAGGGTACCATTTTGCGCGATTTCGGAGGATTTGAAAAAAATGTGAAAATCAGGGAAAAGCGACAGGCTATAGTCCATGGTGTCGGAGGGCATCCTCTAGGGTACCATTTTTCACGATTTCGGAGGATTTGAAAAAACGTGAAAATCACAGAAAAGCGACAGGCTATAGTCCATGGTGTCGTAGGGCATACCGGTACTATAGTATGTCGTTTTTCACGATTTCGGAGGATTTGAAAAAAAGGTGAAAATTGCGGAAAAGCGACAGGCTATAGTCCATGGTGTCAGAGGGCATACTATAGTGTGTAGTTTTTCACGATTTCAGAGGATTTGAAAACAGGTGAAAATCAGGGAAAAGCGACAGGCTATAGTCCATGGTGTCGGAGGGCATACTATAGTATGCCGTTTTTCACGATTTCGGAGGATTTGAAAAAAAGGTGAAAATCACAGAAAAGCGACAGGCTATAGTCCATGGTGTCGGAGGGCATCCTCTAGGGTACCATTTTGCACGATTTCGGAGGATTTGAAAAAAAGGTGAAAATCAGGGAAAAGCGACAGGCTATAGTCCATGGTGTCGGAGGGCATACTATAGTATGCCGTTTTTCACGATTTCGGAGGATTTGAAAAAAAGGTGAAAATCACAGAATAGCGACAGGCCATGGTGTCGGAGAGCATACTATAGTATGCCGTTTTTCACGATTTCGGAGGATTTGAAAACAGGTGAAAATCAGGGAAAAGCGACAGGCTATAGTCCATGGTGTCGGAGGGCATCCTCTAGGGTACCATTTTGCGCGATTTCGGAGGATTTGAAAAAAAGGTGAAAATCAGGGAAAAGCGACAGGCTATAGTCCATGGTGTCGGAGGGCATCCTCTAGGGTACCATTTTTCACGATTTCGGAGGATTTGAAAAAACGTGAAAATCACAGAAAAGCGACAGGCTATAGTCCATGGTGTCAGAGGGCATACTATAGTATGTCGTTTTTCACGATTTTGGAGGATTTGAAAAAAAGGTGAAAATCAAGGAAAAGCGACAGGCTAAAGTCCATGGTGTCGGAGAGCATACTCTAGTATTCCGTTTTTCACGATTTCGGAGGATTTGAAAAAAAGGTGAAAATTGCGGAAAAGCGACAGGCTATAGTCCATGGTGTCAGAGGGCTTACTATAGTATGCCGTTTTTCACGATTTCGGAGGATTTGAAAAAAAGGAGAAAATCACATAAAAGCGACAGGCTATAGTCCATGGTGTCAGAGGGCATACTATAGTATGCCGTTTTTCACGATTTCGGAGGATTTGAAAAAAAGGAGAAAATCACAGAAAAGCGACAGGCTATAGTCCATGGTGTCGGAGGGCATCCTCTAGGGTACCATTTTGCACGATTTCGGAGGATTTGAAAAAAAGGTGAAAATCAGGGAAAAGCGACAGGCTATAGTCCATGGTGTCGGAGGGCATCCTCTAGGGTACCATTTTTCACGATTTCGGAGGATTTGAAAAAACGTGAAAATCACAGAAAAGCGACAGGCTATAGTCCATGGTGTCGGAGGGCATACTATAGTGTGTAGTTTTTCACGATTTCGGAGGATTTGAAAAAAGGTGAAAATCACAGAAAAGCGACAGGCTATAGTCCATGGTGTCGGAGGGCATCCTCTAGGGTACCATTTTTCACGATTTCGGAGGATTTGAAAAAACGTGAAAATCACAGAAAAGCGACAGGCTATAGTCCATGGTGTCGTAGGGCATACCGGTACTATAGTATGTCGTTTTTCACGATTTCGGAGGATTTGAAAAAAAGGTGAAAATTGCGGAAAAGCGACAGGCTATAGTCCATGGTGTCAGAGGGCATACTATAGTATGTCGTTTTTCACGATTTTGGAGGATTTGAAAAAAAGGTGAAAATCAGGGAAAAGCGACAGGCTATAGTCCATGGTGTCGGAGGGCATCCTCTAGGGTACCATTTTTCACGATTTCGGAGGATTTGAAAAAACGTGAAAATCACAGAAAAGCGACAGGCTATAGTCCATGGTGTCGTAGGGCATACCGGTACTATAGTATGTCGTTTTTCACGATTTCGGAGGATTTGAAAAAAAGGTGAAAATTGCGGAAAAGCGACAGGCTATAGTCCATGGTGTCAGAGGGCATACTATAGTATGTCGTTTTTCACGATTTTGGAGGATTTGAAAAAAAGGTGAAAATCAAGGAAAAGCGACAGGCTATAGTCCATGGTGTCGGAGAGCATACTATAGTATGCCGTTTTTCACGATTTCGGAGGATTTGAAAACAGGTGAAAATCAGGGAAAAGCGACAGGCTATAGTCCATGGTGTCAGAGGGCATACTATAGTATGCCGTTTTTTAAGGTTTCGGAGGATTTGAAAAAAAGGAGAAAATCACATAAAAGCGACAGGCTATAGTCCATGGTGTCAGAGGGCATACTATAGTATGCCGTTTTTCACGATTTCGGAGGATTTGAAAAAAGGTGAAAATCAGGGAAAAGCGACAGGCTATAGTCCATGGTGTCGGAGGGCATCCTCTAGGGTACCATTTTTCACGATTTCGGAGGATTTGAAAAAAGGTGAAAATCGCGGAAAAGTGAAAGGCTATAGTCCATGTTGTCGGAGGGCATACTATAGTGTGTAGTTTTTCACGATTTCGGAGGATTTGAAAAAAAGGAGAAAATCACAGAAAAGCGACAGGCTATAGTCCATGGTGTCGGAGGGCATCCTCTAGGGTACCATTTTGCACGATTTCGGAGGATTTGAAAAAAAGGTGAAAATCAGGGAAAAGCGACAGGCTATAGTCCATGGTGTCGGAGGGCATCCTCTAGGGTACCATTTTTCACGATTTCGGAGGATTTGAAAAAACGTGAAAATCACAGAAAAGCGACAGGCTATAGTCCATGGTGTCGGAGGGCATACTATAGTGTGTAGTTTTTCACGATTTCGGAGGATTTGAAAAAAGGTGAAAATCACAGAAAAGCGACAGGCTATAGTCCATGGTGTCAGAGGGCATACTATAGTATGTCGTTTTTCACGATTTCAGAGGATTTGAAAACAGGTGAAAATCAGGGAAAAGCGACAGGCTATAGTCCATGGTGTCGGAGGGCATACTATAGTATGCCGTTTTTCACGATTTCGGAGGATTTGAAAAAAAGGTGAAAATCACAGAAAAGCGACAGGCTATAGTCCATGGTGTCGGAGGGCATCCTCTAGGGTACCATTTTGCACGATTTCGGAGGATTTGAAAAAAAGGTGAAAATCAGGGAAAAGCGACAGGCTATAGTCCATGGTGTCGGAGGGCATACTATAGTATGCCGTTTTTCACGATTTCGGAGGATTTGAAAAAAAGGTGAAAATCACAGAATAGCGACAGGCCATGGTGTCGGAGAGCATACTATAGTATGCCGTTTTTCACGATTTCGGAGGATTTGAAAACAGGTGAAAATCAGGGAAAAGCGACAGGCTATAGTCCATGGTGTCGGAGGGCATCCTCTAGGGTACCATTTTGCGCGATTTCGGAGGATTTGAAAAAAAGGTGAAAATCAGGGAAAAGCGACAGGCTATAGTCCATGGTGTCGGAGGGCATCCTCTAGGGGACCATTTTTCACGATTTCGGAGGATTTGAAAAAACGTGAAAATCACAGAAAAGCGACAGGCTATAGTCCATGGTGTCGTAGGGCATACCGGTACTATAGTATGTCGTTTTTCACGATTTCGGAGGATTTGAAAAAAAGGTGAAAATTGCGGAAAAGCGACAGGCTATAGTCCATGGTGTCGGAGAGCATACTATAGTATGCCGTTTTTCACGATTTCGGAGGATTTGAAAACAGGTGAAAATCAGGGAAAAGCGACAGGCTATAGTCCATGGTGTCAGAGGGCATACTATAGTATGCCGTTTTTCACGATTTCGGAGGATTTGAAAAAAAGGAGAAAATCACAGAAAAGCGACAGGCTATAGTCCATGGTGTCGGAGGGCATCCTCTAGGGTACCATTTTGCACGATTTCGGAGGATTTAAAAAAAAGGTGAAAATCAGGGAAAAGCGACAGGCTATAGTCCATGGTGTCGGAGGGCATCCTCTAGGGTACCATTTTTCACGATTTCGGAGGATTTGAAAAAACGTGAAAATCACAGAAAAGCGACAGGCTATAGTCCATGGTGTCGTAGGGCATACCGGTACTATAGTATGTCGTTTTTCACGATTTCGGAGGATTTGAAAAAAAGGTGAAAATTGCGGAAAAGCGACAGGCTATAGTCCATGGTGTCAGAGGGCATACTATAGTATGTCGTTTTTCACGATTTTGGAGGATTTGAAAAAAAGGTGAAAATCAAGGAAAAGCGACAGGCTATAGTCCATGGTGTCGGAGAGCATACTATAGTATGCCGTTTTTCACGATTTCGGAGGATTTGAAAACAGGTGAAAATCAGGGAAAAGCGACAGGCTATAGTCCATGGTGTCAGAGGGCATACTATAGTATGCCGTTTTTTAAGGTTTCGGAGGATTTGAAAAAAAGGAGAAAATCACATAAAAGCGACAGGCTATAGTCCATGGTGTCAGAGGGCATACTATAGTATGCCGTTTTTCACGATTTCGGAGGATTTGAAAAAAGGTGAAAATCAGGGAAAAGCGACAGGCTATAGTCCATGGTGTCGGAGGGCATCCTCTAGGGTACCATTTTTCACGATTTCGGAGGATTTGAAAAAAGGTGAAAATCGCGGAAAAGTGAAAGGCTATAGTCCATGTTGTCGGAGGGCATACTATAGTGTGTAGTTTTTCACGATTTCGGAGGATTTGAAAAAAAGGAGAAAATCACAGAAAAGCGACAGGCTATAGTCCATGGTGTCGGAGGGCATCCTCTAGGGTACCATTTTGCACGATTTCGGAGGATTTGAAAAAAAGGTGAAAATCAGGGAAAAGCGACAGGCTATAGTCCATGGTGTCGGAGGGCATCCTCTAGGGTACCATTTTTCACGATTTCGGAGGATTTGAAAAAACGTGAAAATCACAGAAAAGCGACAGGCTATAGTCCATGGTGTCGGAGGGCATACTATAGTGTGTAGTTTTTCACGATTTCGGAGGATTTGAAAAAAGGTGAAAATCACAGAAAAGCGACAGGCTATAGTCCATGGTGTCAGAGGGCATACTATAGTATGTCGTTTTTCACGATTTCAGAGGATTTGAAAACAGGTGAAAATCAGGGAAAAGCGACAGGCTATAGTCCATGGTGTCGGAGGGCATACTATAGTATGCCGTTTTTCACGATTTCGGAGGATTTGAAAAAAAGGTGAAAATCACAGAAAAGCGACAGGCTATAGTCCATGGTGTCGGAGGGCATCCTCTAGGGTACCATTTTGCACGATTTCGGAGGATTTGAAAAAAAGGTGAAAATCAGGGAAAAGCGACAGGCTATAGTCCATGGTGTCGGAGGGCATACTATAGTATGCCGTTTTTCACGATTTCGGAGGATTTGAAAAAAAGGTGAAAATCACAGAATAGCGACAGGCCATGGTGTCGGAGAGCATACTATAGTATGCCGTTTTTCACGATTTCGGAGGATTTGAAAACAGGTGAAAATCAGGGAAAAGCGACAGGCTATAGTCCATGGTGTCGGAGGGCATCCTCTAGGGTACCATTTTGCGCGATTTCGGAGGATTTGAAAAAAAGGTGAAAATCAGGGAAAAGCGACAGGCTATAGTCCATGGTGTCGGAGGGCATCCTCTAGGGTACCATTTTTCACGATTTCGGAGGATTTGAAAAAACGTGAAAATCACAGAAAAGCGACAGGCTATAGTCCATGGTGTCGTAGGGCATACCGGTACTATAGTATGTCGTTTTTCACGATTTCGGAGGATTTGAAAAAAAGGTGAAAATTGCGGAAAAGCGACAGGCTATAGTCCATGGTGTCGGAGAGCATACTATAGTATGCCGTTTTTCACGATTTCGGAGGATTTGAAAACAGGTGAAAATCAGGGAAAAGCGACAGGCTATAGTCCATGGTGTCAGAGGGCATACTATAGTATGCCGTTTTTCACGATTTCGGAGGATTTGAAAAAAAGGAGAAAATCACATAAAAGCGACAGGCTATAGTCCATGGTGTCAGAGGGCATACTATAGTATGCCGTTTTTCACGATTTCGGAGGATTTGAAAAAAAGGAGAAAATCACAGAAAAGCGACAGGCTATAGTCCATGGTGTCGGAGGGCATCCTCTAGGGTACCATTTTGCACGATTTCGGAGGATTTGAAAAAAAGGTGAAAATCAGGGAAAAGCGACAGGCTATAGTCCATGGTGTCGGAGGGCATCCTCTAGGGTACCATTTTTCACGATTTCGGAGGATTTGAAAAAACGTGAAAATCACAGAAAAGCGACAGGCTATAGTCCATGGTGTCGGAGGGCATACTATAGTGTGTAGTTTTTCACGATTTCGGAGGATTTGAAAAAAGGTGAAAATCACAGAAAAGCGACAGGCTATAGTCCATGGTGTCAGAGGGCATACTATAGTATGTCGTTTTTCACGATTTCAGAGGATTTGAAAACAGGTGAAAATCAGGGAAAAGCGACAGGCTATAGTCCATGGTGTCGGAGGGCATACTATAGTATGCCGTTTTTCACGATTTCGGAGGATTTGAAAAAAAGGTGAAAATCACAGAAAAGCGACAGGCTATAGTCCATGGTGTCGGAGGGCATCCTCTAGGGTACCATTTTGCACGATTTCGGAGGATTTGAAAAAAAGGGGAAAATCAGGGAAAAGCGACAGGCTATAGTCCATGGTGTCGGAGGGCATACTATAGTATGCCGTTTTTCACGATTTCGGAGGATTTGAAAAAAAGGTGAAAATCACAGAATAGCGACAGGCTATAGTCCATGGTGTCGGAGGGCATCCTCTAGGGTACCATTTTGCACCATTTCGGAGGATTTGAAAAAAAGGTGAAAATCAGGGAAAAGCGACAGGCTATAGTCCATGGTGTCGGAGGGCATCCTCTAGGGTACCATTTTCACGATTTCGGAGGATTTGAAAAAAACGTGAAAATCACAGAAAAGCGACAGGCTATAGTCCATGGTGTCGGAGGGCATCCTCTAGGGTACCATTTTGCACGATTTCGGAGGATTTGAAAAAAAGGTGAAAATCAGGGAAAAGCGACAGGCTATAGTCCATGGTGTCGTAGGGCATACCGGTACTATAGTATGTCGTTTTTCACGATTTCGGAGGATTTGAAAAAAAGGTGAAAATCGCGGAAAAGCTAAAGGCTATATAGTCCATGGTGTCGGAGAGCATACTATAGTATGCCGTTTTTCACGATTTCGGAGGATTTGAAAAAAGGTGAAAATCACAGAAAAGCGACAGGCTATAGTCCATGGTGTCAGAGGGCATACTATAGTATGCCGTTTTTCACGATTTCGGAGGATTTGAAAAAAGGTGAAAATCAGGGAAAAGCGACAGGCTATAGTCCATGGTGTCGGAGGGCATCCTCTAGGGTACCATTTTTCACGATTTCGGAGGATTTGAAAAAAGGTGAAAATCGCGGAAAAGTGAAAGGCTATAGTCCATGTTGTCGGAGGGCATACTATAGTGTGTAGTTTTTCACGATTTCGGAGGATTTGAAAAAAAGGAGAAAATCACAGAAAAGCGACAGGCTATAGTCCATGGTGTCGGAGGGCATACTATAGTATGCCGTTTTTCACGATTTCGGAGGATTTGAAAAAAGGTGAAAATCAGGGAAAAGCGACAGGCTATAGTCCATGGTGTCGGAGGGCATCCTCTAGGGTACCATTTTTCACGATTTCGGAGGATTTGAAAAAAGGTGAAAATCGCGGAAAAGTGAAAGGCTATAGTCCATGTTGTCGGAGGGCATACTATAGTGTGTAGTTTTTCACGATTTCGGAGGATTTGAAAAAAAGGAGAAAATCACAGAAAAGCGACAGGCTATAGTCCATGGTGTCGGAGGGCATCCTCTAGGGTACCATTTTGCACGATTTCGGAGGATTTGAAAAAAAGGTGAAAATCAGGGAAAAGCGACAGGCTATAGTCCATGGTGTCGGAGGGCATCCTCTAGGGTACCATTTTTCACGATTTCGGAGGATTTGAAAAAAGGTGAAAATCACAGAAAAGCGACAGGCTATAGTCCATGGTGTCAGAGGGCATACTATAGTATGTCGTTTTTCACGATTTCAGAGGATTTGAAAACAGGTGAAAATCAGGGAAAAGCGACAGGCTATAGTCCATGGTGTCGGAGGGCATACTATAGTATGCCGTTTTTCACGATTTCGGAGGATTTGAAAAAAAGGTGAAAATCACAGAAAAGCGACAGGCTATAGTCCATGGTGTCGGAGGGCATCCTCTAGGGTACCATTTTGCACGATTTCGGAGGATTTGAAAAAAAGGTGAAAATCAGGGAAAAGCGACAGGCTATAGTCCATGGTGTCGGAGGGCATACTATAGTATGCCGTTTTTCACGATTTCGGAGGATTTGAAAACAGGTGAAAATCAGGGAAAAGCGACAGGCTATAGTCCATGGTGTCGGAGGGCATCCTCTAGGGTACCATTTTGCGCGATTTCGGAGGATTTGAAAAAAAGGTGAAAATCAGGGAAAAGCGACAGGCTATAGTCCATGGTGTCGGAGGGCATCCTCTAGGGTACCATTTTTCACGATTTCGGAGGATTTGAAAAAACGTGAAAATCACAGAAAAGCGACAGGCTATAGTCCATGGTGTCGTAGGGCATACCGGTACTATAGTATGTCGTTTTTCACGATTTCGGAGGATTTGAAAAAAAGGTGAAAATTGCGGAAAAGCGACAGGCTATAGTCCATGGTGTCGGAGAGCATACTATAGTATGCCGTTTTTCACGATTTCGGAGGATTTGAAAACAGGTGAAAATCAGGGAAAAGCGACAGGCTATAGTCCATGGTGTCAGAGGGCATACTATAGTATGCCGTTTTTCACGATTTCGGAGGATTTGAAAAAAAGGAGAAAATCACATAAAAGCGACAGGCTATAGTCCATGGTGTCAGAGGGCATACTATAGTATGCCGTTTTTCACGATTTCGGAGGATTTGAAAAAAAGGAGAAAATCACAGAAAAGCGACAGGCTATAGTCCATGGTGTCGGAGGGCATCCTCTAGGGTACCATTTTGCACGATTTCGGAGGATTTGAAAAAAAGGTGAAAATCAGGGAAAAGCGACAGGCTATAGTCCATGGTGTCGGAGGGCATCCTCTAGGGTACCATTTTTCACGATTTCGGAGGATTTGAAAAAACGTGAAAATCACAGAAAAGCGACAGGCTATAGTCCATGGTGTCGGAGGGCATACTATAGTGTGTAGTTTTTCACGATTTCGGAGGATTTGAAAAAAGGTGAAAATCACAGAAAAGCGACAGGCTATAGTCCATGGTGTCAGAGGGCATACTATAGTATGTCGTTTTTCACGATTTCAGAGGATTTGAAAACAGGTGAAAATCAGGGAAAAGCGACAGGCTATAGTCCATGGTGTCGGAGGGCATACTATAGTATGCCGTTTTTCACGATTTCGGAGGATTTGAAAAAAAGGTGAAAATCACAGAAAAGCGACAGGCTATAGTCCATGGTGTCGGAGGGCATCCTCTAGGGTACCATTTTGCACGATTTCGGAGGATTTGAAAAAAAGGGGAAAATCAGGGAAAAGCGACAGGCTATAGTCCATGGTGTCGGAGGGCATACTATAGTATGCCGTTTTTCACGATTTCGGAGGATTTGAAAAAAAGGTGAAAATCACAGAATAGCGACAGGCTATAGTCCATGGTGTCGGAGGGCATCCTCTAGGGTACCATTTTGCACCATTTCGGAGGATTTGAAAAAAAGGTGAAAATCAGGGAAAAGCGACAGGCTATAGTCCATGGTGTCGGAGGGCATCCTCTAGGGTACCATTTTCACGATTTCGGAGGATTTGAAAAAAACGTGAAAATCACAGAAAAGCGACAGGCTATAGTCCATGGTGTCGGAGGGCATCCTCTAGGGTACCATTTTGCACGATTTCGGAGGATTTGAAAAAAAGGTGAAAATCAGGGAAAAGCGACAGGCTATAGTCCATGGTGTCGTAGGGCATACCGGTACTATAGTATGTCGTTTTTCACGATTTCGGAGGATTTGAAAAAAAGGTGAAAATCGCGGAAAAGCTAAAGGCTATATAGTCCATGGTGTCGGAGAGCATACTATAGTATGCCGTTTTTCACGATTTCGGAGGATTTGAAAAAAGGTGAAAATCACAGAAAAGCGACAGGCTATAGTCCATGGTGTCGGAGGGCATCCTCTAGGGTACCATTTTTCACGATTTCGGAGGATTTGAAAAAACGTGAAAATCACAGAAAAGCGACAGGCTATAGTCCATGGTGTCGTAGGGCATACCGGTACTATAGTATGTCGTTTTTTACGATTTCAGAGGATTTGAAAAAAAGGTGAAAATCGCAGAAAAGCGAAAGTCTATATAGTCCATGGTGTCGGAGGGCATACTATAGTGTGTAGTTTTTCACGATTTCGGAGGATTTGAAAAAAGGTGAAAATCAGGGAAAAGCGAAAGGCTATAGTCCATGGTGTCGGAGTTCATACTCTAGGGTTGCATTTTTCACGATTTCGGAGGATTTGAAAAATAGGTGAAAATCATGGAAAAGCAAAAGGCTATAGTCCATGGTCACGGACCACATACTGGTCAAGGTCATTTATACTGGTCAAGGTAATTTATACTGGTGAAGGTCATTTATACTGGTCAAGGTAATTTATACTGGTGAAGGTCATGTACGAGTCTTATGAAGGTCATTTATACTGGTCACGGTCATTTATACTGGTCAAGGTCATTTACTAGTCGTATGAAGGTCATTTATACTGGTCAAGAGACCATGGGCTATAGTCCATGGTGTCGGAGGGCATACTATAGTATGTCGTTTTTTACGATTTCGGAGGATTTGAAATAAAGGTGAAAATGGTGGAAAAGCAAAAGGCTATAGTGCCATTTTTCATGATTTCGGAGGTTTTGAAAAAAAGGTGAAAATCACGGAAAAGCGACAGGCTATAGTCCATGGTGTCGGAGGGCATCCTCTAGGGTACCATTTTTCACGATTTCGGAGGATTTGAAAAAACGTGAAAATCACAGAAAAGCGACAGGCTATAGTCCATGGTGTCGGAGGGCATACTATAGTGTGTAGTTTTTCACGATTTCGGAGGATTTGAAAAAAGGTGAAAATCACAGAAAAGCGACAGGCTATAGTCCATGGTGTCAGAGGGCATACTATAGTGTGTCGTTTTTCACGATTTCGGAGGATTTGAAAAAAGGTGAAAATCACAGAAAAGCGACAGGCTATAGTCCATGGTGTCGGAGGGCATCCTCTAGGGTACCATTTTTCACGATTTCGGAGGATTTGAAAAAACGTGAAAATCACAGAAAAGCGACAGGCTATAGTCCATGGTGTCGTAGGGCATACCGGTACTATAGTATGTCGTTTTTCACGATTTCGGAGGATTTGAAAAAAAGGTGAAAATTGCGGAAAAGCGACAGGCTATAGTCCATGGTGTCAGAGGGCATACTATAGTATGTCGTTTTTCACGATTTTGGAGGATTTGAAAAAAAGGTGAAAATCAGGGAAAAGCGACAGGCTATAGTCCATGGTGTCGGAGGGCATCCTCTAGGGTACCATTTTTCACGATTTCGGAGGATTTGAAAAAACGTGAAAATCACAGAAAAGCGACAGGCTATAGTCCATGGTGTCGTAGGGCATACCGGTACTATAGTATGTCGTTTTTCACGATTTCGGAGGATTTGAAAAAAAGGTGAAAATTGCGGAAAAGCGACAGGCTATAGTCCATGGTGTCAGAGGGCATACTATAGTATGTCGTTTTTCACGATTTTGGAGGATTTGAAAAAAAGGTGAAAATCAAGGAAAAGCGACAGGCTATAGTCCATGGTGTCGGAGAGCATACTATAGTATGCCGTTTTTCACGATTTCGGAGGATTTGAAAACAGGTGAAAATCAGGGAAAAGCGACAGGCTATAGTCCATGGTGTCAGAGGGCATACTATAGTATGCCGTTTTTTAAGGTTTCGGAGGATTTGAAAAAAAGGAGAAAATCACATAAAAGCGACAGGCTATAGTCCATGGTGTCAGAGGGCATACTATAGTATGCCGTTTTTCACGATTTCGGAGGATTTGAAAAAAGGTGAAAATCAGGGAAAAGCGACAGGCTATAGTCCATGGTGTCGGAGGGCATCCTCTAGGGTACCATTTTTCACGATTTCGGAGGATTTGAAAAAAGGTGAAAATCACAGAAAAGCGACAGGCTATAGTCCATGGTGTCGGAGGGCATACTATAGTGTGTAGTTTTTCACGATTTCGGAGGATTTGAAAAAAGGTGAAAATCACAGAAAAGCGACAGGCTATAGTCCATGGTGTCAGAGGGCATACTATAGTATGTCGTTTTTCACGATTTCAGAGGATTTGAAAACAGGTGAAAATCAGGGAAAAGCGACAGGCTATAGTCCATGGTGTCGGAGGGCATACTATAGTATGCCGTTTTTCACGATTTCGGAGGATTTGAAAAAAAGGTGAAAATCACAGAAAAGCGACAGGCTATAGTCCATGGTGTCGGAGGGCATCCTCTAGGGTACCATTTTGCACGATTTCGGAGGATTTGAAAAAAAGGTGAAAATCAGGGAAAAGCGACAGGCTATAGTCCATGGTGTCGGAGGGCATACTATAGTATGCCGTTTTTCACGATTTCGGAGGATTTGAAAAAAAGGTGAAAATCACAGAATAGCGACAGGCCATGGTGTCGGAGAGCATACTATAGTATGCCGTTTTTCACGATTTCGGAGGATTTGAAAACAGGTGAAAATCAGGGAAAAGCGACAGGCTATAGTCCATGGTGTCGGAGGGCATCCTCTAGGGTACCATTTTGCGCGATTTCGGAGGATTTGAAAAAAAGGTGAAAATCAGGGAAAAGCGACAGGCTATAGTCCATGGTGTCGGAGGGCATCCTCTAGGGGACCATTTTTCACGATTTCGGAGGATTTGAAAAAACGTGAAAATCACAGAAAAGCGACAGGCTATAGTCCATGGTGTCGTAGGGCATACCGGTACTATAGTATGTCGTTTTTCACGATTTCGGAGGATTTGAAAAAAAGGTGAAAATTGCGGAAAAGCGACAGGCTATAGTCCATGGTGTCGGAGAGCATACTATAGTATGCCGTTTTTCACGATTTCGGAGGATTTGAAAACAGGTGAAAATCAGGGAAAAGCGACAGGCTATAGTCCATGGTGTCAGAGGGCATACTATAGTATGCCGTTTTTCACGATTTCGGAGGATTTGAAAAAAAGGAGAAAATCACAGAAAAGCGACAGGCTATAGTCCATGGTGTCGGAGGGCATCCTCTAGGGTACCATTTTGCACGATTTCGGAGGATTTAAAAAAAAGGTGAAAATCAGGGAAAAGCGACAGGCTATAGTCCATGGTGTCGGAGGGCATCCTCTAGGGTACCATTTTTCACGATTTCGGAGGATTTGAAAAAACGTGAAAATCACAGAAAAGCGACAGGCTATAGTCCATGGTGTCGTAGGGCATACCGGTACTATAGTATGTCGTTTTTCACGATTTCGGAGGATTTGAAAAAAAGGTGAAAATTGCGGAAAAGCGACAGGCTATAGTCCATGGTGTCAGAGGGCATACTATAGTATGCCGTTTTTTAAGGTTTCGGAGGATTTGAAAAAAAGGTGAAAATCAGGGAAAAGCGACAGGCTATAGTCCATGGTGTCGGAGGGCATACTATAGTATGCCGTTTTTCACGATTTCGGAGGATTTGAAAAAAAGGTGAAAATCACAGAATAGCGACAGGCCATGGTGTCGGAGGGCATCCTCTAGGGTACCATTTTGCGCGATTTCGGAGGATTTGAAAAAAAGGTGAAAATCAGGGAAAAGCGACAGGCTATAGTCCATGGTGTCGGAGGGCATCCTCTAGGGTACCATTTTTCACGATTTCGGAGGATTTGAAAAAACGTGAAAATCACAGAAAAGCGACAGGCTATAGTCCATGGTGTCGTAGGGCATACCGGTACTATAGTATGTCGTTTTTCACGATTTCGGAGGATTTGAAAAAAAGGTGAAAATTGCGGAAAAGCGACAGGCTATAGTCCATGGTGTCGGAGAGCATACTATAGTATGCCGTTTTTCACGATTTCGGAGGATTTGAAAACAGGTGAAAATCAGGGAAAAGCGACAGGCTATAGTCCATGGTGTCAGAGGGCATACTATAGTATGCCGTTTTTCACGATTTCGGAGGATTTGAAAAAAAGGAGAAAATCACATAAAAGCGACAGGCTATAGTCCATGGTGTCAGAGGGCATACTATAGTATGCCGTTTTTCACGATTTCGGAGGATTTGAAAAAAAGGAGAAAATCACAGAAAAGCGACAGGCTATAGTCCATGGTGTCGGAGGGCATCCTCTAGGGTACCATTTTGCACGATTTCGGAGGATTTGAAAAAAAGGTGAAAATCAGGGAAAAGCAACAGGCTATAGTCCATGGTGTCGGAGGGCATCCTCTAGGGTACCATTTTTCACGATTTCGGAGGATTTGAAAAAACGTGAAAATCACAGAAAAGCGACAGGCTATAGTCCATGGTGTCGGAGGGCATACTATAGTGTGTAGTTTTTCACGATTTCGGAGGATTTGAAAAAAGGTGAAAATCACAGAAAAGCGACAGGCTATAGTCCATGGTGTCAGAGGGCATACTATAGTATGTCGTTTTTCACGATTTCAGAGGATTTGAAAACAGGTGAAAATCAGGGAAAAGCGACAGGCTATAGTCCATGGTGTCGGAGGGCATACTATAGTATGCCGTTTTTCACGATTTCGGAGGATTTGAAAAAAAGGTGAAAATCACAGAAAAGCGACAGGCTATAGTCCATGGTGTCGGAGGGCATCCTCTAGGGTACCATTTTGCACGATTTCGGAGGATTTGAAAAAAAGGGGAAAATCAGGGAAAAGCGACAGGCTATAGTCCATGGTGTCGGAGGGCATACTATAGTATGCCGTTTTTCACGATTTCGGAGGATTTGAAAAAAAGGTGAAAATCACAGAATAGCGACAGGCTATAGTCCATGGTGTCGGAGGGCATCCTCTAGGGTACCATTTTGCACCATTTCGGAGGATTTGAAAAAAAGGTGAAAATCAGGGAAAAGCGACAGGCTATAGTCCATGGTGTCGGAGGGCATCCTCTAGGGTACCATTTTCACGATTTCGGAGGATTTGAAAAAAACGTGAAAATCACAGAAAAGCGACAGGCTATAGTCCATGGTGTCGGAGGGCATCCTCTAGGGTACCATTTTGCACGATTTCGGAGGATTTGAAAAAAAGGTGAAAATCAGGGAAAAGCGACAGGCTATAGTCCATGGTGTCGTAGGGCATACCGGTACTATAGTATGTCGTTTTTCACGATTTCGGAGGATTTGAAAAAAAGGTGAAAATCGCGGAAAAGCTAAAGGCTATATAGTCCATGGTGTCGGAGAGCATACTATAGTATGCCGTTTTTCACGATTTCGGAGGATTTGAAAAAAGGTGAAAATCACAGAAAAGCGACAGGCTATAGTCCATGGTGTCGGAGGGCATCCTCTAGGGTACCATTTTTCACGATTTCGGAGGATTTGAAAAAACGTGAAAATCACAGAAAAGCGACAGGCTATAGTCCATGGTGTCGTAGGGCATACCGGTACTATAGTATGTCGTTTTTTACGATTTCAGAGGATTTGAAAAAAAGGTGAAAATCGCAGAAAAGCGAAAGTCTATATAGTCCATGGTGTCGGAGGGCATACTATAGTGTGTAGTTTTTCACGATTTCGGAGGATTTGAAAAAAGGTGAAAATCAGGGAAAAGCGAAAGGCTATAGTCCATGGTGTCGGAGTTCATACTCTAGGGTTGCATTTTTCACGATTTCGGAGGATTTGAAAAATAGGTGAAAATCATGGAAAAGCAAAAGGCTATAGTCCATGGTCACGGACCACATACTGGTCAAGGTCATTTATACTGGTCAAGGTAATTTATACTGGTGAAGGTCATTTA
The DNA here is from genome assembly GCF_951216825.1 of Electrona antarctica. Classification (NCBI taxonomy): domain Eukaryota; kingdom Metazoa; phylum Chordata; class Actinopteri; order Myctophiformes; family Myctophidae; genus Electrona; species Electrona antarctica. The sequence goes on from NW_027638318.1 coordinate 121,716, forward strand.
TACTGGTCAAGGTAATTTATACTGGTGAAGGTCATGTACGAGTCTTATGAAGGTCATTTATACTGGTCACGGTCATTTATACTGGTCAAGGTCATTTACTAGTCGTATGAAGGTCATTTATACTGGTCAAGAGACCATGGGCTATAGTCCATGGTGTCGGAGGGCATACTATAGTATGTCGTTTTTTACGATTTCGGAGGATTTGAAATAAAGGTGAAAATGGTGGAAAAGCAAAAGGCTATAGTGCCATTTTTCATGATTTCGGAGGTTTTGAAAAAAAGGTGAAAATCACGGAAAAGCGACAGGCTATAGTCCATCGTCTCGGAGCGCATGCTATAGGGTGATAAATCATGTAAATACAACACATTGAGCAGAATATAAACCATGTATATACAACACATTGAGCAGAATATAAACCATGTAAATACAACACATTGAGCAGAATATAAACCATGTAAATACAACACATTGAGAAGAGAATAAATCATGTAAATACAACACATTGAGCAGAGAATAAATCATGTACTGTAAATACAACACATTGAGCAGAATATAAACCATTTAAATACAACACATTGAGCACCGCAGGGAGTTGAACCCCGTTCTGGTAAACCAGGAAGTACCACACCAGTGCCTTAGTTTGTTTTGTTGTATAGTTTTATTAGAGTTTTATCCTATAGTTTTATTAGAGTTTTATCCTAGAGTTTTATTAGAGTTTTAGAGGATTTGAAAAAAATGTGAAAATCGCGGAAAAGTATAAGGCTATACATGCAATACATACAATAGCATACAATAGCATGCCGTTTTTCATCATTTTTGAGGATTTGAAAAAAAAGAAAATCACTCCGAGACGATGGGCTATATATAGCCCATGGTCTCGGAGTGATTTTCGTCTTTTTTTCAAATCCTCGTTTTTCATCATTTTTGACCATGGGCTATAGCCCATATCGGACGTCATACTATAGTGGGTATGCGCGTGACATCATCATCAAACCAGGAAGTTATGCAGGAACACCTACTGAGTGGCAAAAAACTACTTTCTGGCCTTGACAGCCCATACATCCACACAGAAAAGTCATATCTGATTGCATTAAACAACATGAAACAATGTTAAACTCACTTTGCCTGTTAATTTGCCACTCGATGTGCCATTCACTTTAAGCATGTGCATACTCTCTATAGGACGCCGTTAATCTACATTTACAAAAAAGACGAAAATCACTCCGAGACCATGGGCTATAGAGCGTCGCAGTCCCGCCCCCTTTCATGACGACGCCAGGCCCAGGAAATAGTTCCCAATGCATCTTTCCCATAGACATTTCAAAACGTATTCATTTAAAGACCTTATAAGCGTCGTACAAAGCCAACTCTTGTCGTGACAAATCATGACAACAAACACGATATTTTGGACCAAACAAATAATTACAAAGGAGAAAAACAACAAAAAGTGTTGTAACCTGCCGTTTTCTTCTTTCTAATTATTTGTTCAGCCCGAAAAATTGTGTTTGTTGTTATGATTTGTCACGACAAGAGTTGGCTTTGTACGACGCTTATAAGGTCTTTAAATGAATATGTTTTGAAATGTCTATGGGAAAGATGCATTGGGAACTATTTCCTGGGCCTGGCGTCGTCATGAAAGGGGGCGGGACTGCGACGCTCTATAGCCCATGGTCTCGGAGTGATTTTCTTTTTTTTCGGCTTTGTCCGCGGCGTAAACGTCTTTAAATAAATACTTTCTGAAAAGTCTATGAGGAAAATGAACGGGGATTTATTTTCCGGGTCTCTCGAGGGGGCAGGACTGCGACGCTCTATAGCCCATATCGAACGGCATACTATAGCACGCCGTTTATCTACATTTTTGAGGATTTCAAAAAAAGACGAAAATCACTCCGAGACTATGGTGATTTTCAGCTTTTTTTCAAATCCTACTTAATCGAGAAAGAATTGCACACTGTAGTATGCGGTCCGAGATCATGGACTATAGCCTTTCGCTTTTCCGTGATTTTCACCTTTTTATTTTCAAATCCTCCTGAATAGTGAAAAAATGCCACACCTTCGGGCTTGGTCTCTTAATAAATAGACTTGGTGACCTAACCGTAGAGAGTACAAACACAGTAAATACCCCAGGAAGAGTAGCTGATGTGACTCACAGTAAGCTAATGGGGATCTAATAAATAAATCAAAAAATAACCTGGGGGTTATCATCTATGAAAAGGAAACACAATGGAGAAAATAAACCATGTAAATACAACACATTGAGCAGGGCACCACAGGGAGTTGAACCCCGTTCTGGTAAACCAGGAAGTACCACAACCAGTGCCTTAGTTTTTTTGTTGTAATTTACAGGTCCAACAGCAATCAAATTAATTTACATTTCTTTCAACAGTAAAGTAATTTCACAATTTAGGCCTACACTGTCGATCAATCTTCATATGACCACCGCACTCTGACTGTAGGTGCGCCACCCGATTCAAAACATATCAAAATCAAGGAGATGGGTCGCACACACCAAGACTGTGGTTCAAAAAGTTTTATTTCAAACCATAGGGACAAACGTTTCGGCTATCCAGCCTTCATCAGTGTGGAGTGTGACTGAATGTGGGTTCCTTTTAATTAAGGAGTGGTGACATGGTGCAGGTGCACACAATCACCGCTGATCACCTCCTATCACACCCGGTGGATAAACATAAACACAGATTGGGGCTGTGTGATAAAGTCTGTTAGCAGTTAATAATGTTACTAGCAATTACATCGCGAAATATGCATATATATACAAATCAAAACAATTGTAGGATTGTTTACACATAGCTAATGTAGGTCGACTGGGGACATCAGGCTTTTTTTGCCGTTCATAGATCAGTTACATACATTAGAGCAGGGGTGCCCACACATTTATGACGTGAGATCTACTTTCAAAATGACCAGCTCAACAAGATCTACCCACTGAAAAAAAAAAGTGTACCATTGCTGAAAATAGTTAATATATAAGAAATAAGAAATGATGACAGGCAGTTTCTGCTGTCCAAATATGTCCCCGTATTTAACTTAAACGCCCAATGCATTCTCAATGGCAATAGCACAAACTTTGGCATGCTACTAGTCCTACATACTTACACCTATAAACCCCATTCAAACCTATTTAGGTTCATCTTACGGTGGACATGTTTGCCTGAAAATAAATCTTTCAAATGTTTCATAGTTTGAAATATAGTGCTTTCAAATTTGAGAAATTCACAATGGGGCTCAATGGCAGATATTGGCACGTCAAAAAAGCACTCTCACCTAGAAATTATTTGTAGTTTCGGAGTTATTTAACTTAAACGCCCAATGCATTCTCAATGGCAGGGGTGCCCACACTTTTTAGACTTGAGAGCCACTTTTCTGGCGCTGGCGTTACATAGGCTACAGTAAGACATAAGACAAACACACTTGGAATGGGAAATAGAAGGAAAATGGAATTGGTAGGGTTTCTCTTTCTACAGACAGTGTGTACTGTAATATTTTGTATGTGGAAAGTGAGTAAACTACCTCGACGCACCCAAGGTCTCCTGTCTTGCCGTTTCCTTACTCCACAGTATATAACTTTGTAATGCTACTGACGTTTGTGCACAACAATCTTGAAAACAAAGTAATACATTGTGGGTTTGAGCCGACAGGCCCTTCTAAATGTCAATCAAGTCACCTTAATTCAAATTTAAATGAAATATATATTTTTTAGGGGCATGTAATGTGATCTACCTGCACAGCCCTTGTGATCTACTGGTAGATCGCGATCTACCTTTTGGGCACCCCTGGGCACCCCATTAGAGTAAAGCATCATTTTTTTATACCGTAAATAGAAACCATCCAATATAACATGTGCGTGGCATCGGGGAGGCGGGTATGCCCATATATCCCTATTGCGGGATTAGATTAATTTAATTTGTAAATAGTAAATGGTAATTAATATAAGGGCAAAGTGCCTTTTTGGGCGTCGCCAATGTCCCGATGCCATTCACAAGAAAGGAGACATGTTACATTCATGTTTAAAAAGCAGGTGGCTTGCGCACATCCAGTTCCTGGCTGGTGCCGGACCAAGGCCTGGTGCCGGACCAAGGCCTGGTGCCGGACCAAGGCCTGGTGCCGGACCAAGGCCTGGTGCCGGACCAAGGCCTGGTGCCGGACCAAGGCCTGGTGCCGGACCAAGGCCTGGTGCCGGACCAAGGCCTGGTGCCGGACCAAGGCCTGGTGCCGGACCAAGGCCTGGTGCCGGACCAAGGCAAGTACAGTGAAAAGAAGAGAGTCCGCACACAGGATTGCTCCAATGGTGTTTTCTTTTTATTGAAACACCATAATATAAGACACGACGTTTTGACCGCAGGCGGCCTTCATCAGGTGATCACCAATTAATCTAATCCCGCAATAGGGATATATGGGCATACCCGCCTCCCCGATGCCACGCACATGTTATATTGGATGGTTGCTCTTAACGTTATAAAAAAATAATGATGCTTTACTCTTATGTATGCAACTGATCTATGAACGGCAAAAAAAGCCTGATGTCCCCAGTCGACCTACATTAGCTATGTGTAAACAATCCAACAATTTTGTTTTGATTTGTATATATATGCATATGTCGAGATGTAATTGCTAGTCACATTATTGACTGCTAACAGACTTTATCACACAGCCCCAATCTGTGTTTATCCACCGGGTGAGATAGCAGTGATCAGCGGTGATTGTGTGCACCTGCACCATGTCACCACTCTTTAAAAGGAACCCACATTCAGTCACACTCCACTGATGAAGGCTGGATAGCCGAAACGTTTGTCCCTATGGTTTGAAATAAAACTTTTTGAACCACAGTCTTGGTGTGTGCGACCCATCTCCTTGATTTTGGCTTACACTAGGCAATAATAACAGTACATAGAAAAATAAAGCACAAAGTTAACATTTTACAATGATTTGGGACACTGGGGATTGACACTGGGGGGGGGGGGGGGGGGGGGGGGGGAGGACACTGGGGGGAACACACCACTGTGGGGACACAGGCATGAAAATCACTCCAAGACCATGGGCTATAGTCCATGGTCAGAGTGATTCGTCTTTTTTTTCCTCTCCAAATCCTCAAAAAGGATTTAAAAAAAATGGCATGCCGTCCGAGACCATGGGCACTGGGGGGGGTGGGGGGACACTGGGGAGGCACTGGGGAAATTGTGAAGATGGTATGCGGTCCGAGACCATGGGTGAGTGCACACATCTTCCTGGGTGACGGAAGAAAGCACTCACCCATGGGTGAGTGCACACATCCTCCTGGGTGACGGCAGACCGCTGGGTGAGTGCACACATCCTCCTGGGTGACAGCAGACCGCTGGGTGAGTGCACACATCCTCCTGGGTGACGGCAGACTGCTGGGTGAGTGCACACATCCTCCTGGGTGACGGCAGACCGCTGGGTGAGTGCACACATCCTCCTGGGTGACAGCAGACCGCTGGGTGAGTGCACACATCCTCCTGGGTGACAGCAGACCGCTGGGTGAGTGCACACATCCTCCTGGGTGACGGCAGACTGCTGGGTGAGTGCACACATCCTCCTGGGTGACGGCAGACTGATGGGTGAGTGCCTACGCTTTGGCATGGGATGAACTTTGACCAATAAATCACAATGACCTGGACACCATATATGGCGGCTGATGTCACGATGACCGGGGTCTTGCCTGGTGTGACCAGGGGGCTGATGTCACGATGACCGGGGTCTTGCCTGGGGTGACCAGGGGGCTGATGTCACGATGACCCGGGTCTTGCCTGGGGTGAGCGACGGAGAGTCAGAGTGACAGGGATTGTGGGTTAGGTGTCAAAAACGCTGATTTTCATGGTTAACGGCAACCTCCGGTCGCAATGAAAAGGTGTCATAATCCCATGAGGGATGGGCCACGAGGTGGCATGACACTAAAGTAATTCAATCATAGCCCCTTAGATAGCATTTTATGTAGACTTAGAGCACTATATACAGACTTATAGCATGTTACGTTCTACTGGGGGGGGGGGGGGGGGGGAGGACACTGGGGGGAACACACCACTGTGGGGACACAGGCATGAAAATCACTCCAAGACCATGGGCTATAGTCCATGGTCAGAGTGATTCGTCTTTTTTTTCCTCTCCAAATCCTCAAAAAGGATTTAAAAAAAATGGCATGCCGTCCGAGACCATGGGCACTGGGGGGGGTGGGGGGACACTGGGGAGGCACTGGGGAAATTGTGAAGATGGTATGCGGTCCGAGACCATGGGTGAGTGCACACATCTTCCTGGGTGACGGAAGAAAGCACTCACCCATGGGTGAGTGCACACATCCTCCTGGGTGACGGCAGACCGCTGGGTGAGTGCACACATCCTCCTGGGTGACAGCAGACCGCTGGGTGAGTGCACACATCCTCCTGGGTGACGGCAGACTGCTGGGTGAGTGCACACATCCTCCTGGGTGACGGCAGACCGCTGGGTGAGTGCACACATCCTCCTGGGTGACAGCAGACCGCTGGGTGAGTGCACACATCCTCCTGGGTGACAGCAGACCGCTGGGTGAGTGCACACATCCTCCTGGGTGACGGCAGACTGCTGGGTGAGTGCACACATCCTCCTGGGTGACGGCAGACTGCTGGGTGAGTGCCTACGCTTTGGCATGGGATGAACTTTGACCAATAAATCACAATGACCTGGACACCATATATGGCGGCTGATGTCACGATGACCGGGGTCTTGCCTGGTGTGACCAGGGGGCTGATGTCACGATGACCGGGGTCTTGCCTGGGGTGACCAGGGGGCTGATGTCACGATGACCCGGGTCTTGCCTGGGGTGAGCGACGGAGAGTCAGAGTGACAGGGATTGTGGGTTAGGTGTCAAAAACGCTGATTTTCATGGTTAACGGCAACCTCCGGTCGCAATGAAAAGGTGTCATAATCCCATGAGGGATGGGCCACGAGGTGGCATGACACTAAAGTAATTCAATCATAGCCCCTTAGATAGCATTTTATGTAGACTTAGAGCACTATATACAGACTTATAGCATGTTACGTTCTTAGTTTACGCATGTTTCATGACTACTTTTTATGTATGTGATGTATTGCCATGCTTAGTTATTGCTTAATGTAAATCGCTCTGGATTAAGAGCGTCTGATAAATGCCTAAATTGTATCATTCACCAGCGTACTAGTAAAAATAGCAGATAAGGTAATTTTTGGGGCATCCAATGATAGATATAATCCTCATAATGACCGCATGCATGTTCTAAAAGTGTGAACATGCATGCGGGTTAAGTTATTAGGTTAAGTTATGACATCAGCACAATCCACAGACAACGTAACAGGAGTCACCGCCTGACCATTATACAGCTGATACACTGTCTCCATTACACCTGTATATGAGATGTAATTATTACAGCGGATACACTGTCTCCATTACACCTGTATATGAGATGTAATTATTACAGCTGATACTGTCTCCATTACGCCTGTATGAGGTCATTATTACAGCTGATACACTGTCTCCATTAGGCCTGTATATGAGATGTAATTACAGCTGATACACTGTCTCCATTACGCCTGTATATGAGATGTAATTATTACAGCTGATACTGTCTCCATTACGCCTGTATGAGGTCATTATTACAGCTGATACACTGTCTCCATTAGGCCTGTATGAGGTCATTATTACAGCTGATACACCGTCTCCATTACGCCTGTTCATGAGATGTCATTAAATTTGACAGTTTGTAAATGCCAAAACACAATGATTAGAGCGCAGCAGGGAATCGAACCCCATTCCAGTAAACCAGAAGCGCCATGCCTGTGCCTTGGTGTGTTTTTTTAATTATAACCATAAGACTATGAAAGTTCTTTATACAATTGAAAACTGGAAGACTCACTCCACAAATACCTTAAGGAAAACTCCTAGACGTCAACTAAGAAAATATATTAATTGTATTTTTTCATGCTCGCAAAGTGCTAAAAGTGAAAAGTGCAGCAGAAAACGTTTGGGTCATAGGACCATCGTCAATGCCTCGCCTACTGACCGGCGTGAATGAATAAGTTTTAACTGCAAATAGAAGCATAAATAAATCACATCAATACACATCACATACCGGGCCTGTGTTCATATGGTATGTGTACAGACGTGATGACGCTTCACTCGCACATTATAAAAGACCTACATCACATCAATCCACATCACATACCTAACCCTAACCTAACCCTGTGTTCATTATGTGATGTGGGGATGACATGAAGCAGCTTTACACAAATTAGATTTGATGATAGAGCACAGACAATGGTCTTATGACCTAGACGTTTGCTGCTGCTCTGTTGACTTTGAGCACTTAGAGAGCTTTACGAACAATAAAATAAATAGATTTTCTTGGTCTCTGCCCAAGTAGTCGTCATTAGGTTTTCGTGGCGTGAGTATTTTTTCCAGACAGTTGCCATGTTTCCTACATTTTTAGATATCAATTTTAAAATAAAAACATTCACAGAAATAAGTGAATGAGAGAGAAAGACTGTATAATTTATGCCATTTGTGGATGATTGACATAAATTATACAAGGTGAACATTAGTACACAACATACAACACTATGGATGACATCAGAACAGAACATACAACAGCAATAAACCAAATTCGTATGGTGTGAACGATGCGCCTACATCATTTCCCGTTCTGAACGTAACTGTGTACCTCACCTAAATAAAATGAGGCCGACCGACGTGAATGGCGAGCTACCCGCAATTGCTGTGAAATATCACAAAAAGAAAATCACATAAATGCACATCACATACCGGGCCTGTATTCATATGTGATGTGAACTGATGGGATGATGCTTTACCGGCAATTAAAATAACGAAACATAAAACGATACGGTTCCAATCAATTGATGAGAAACTTACGTGAGACACGACCCGAATCACACACACACACACAAGTGAAGAACTAGTGTGATAGACGGCAAGAAGAAATTACTTATTAAAAAAATAAAATGCGATTAAAAACTCAGACCACAAAAACAAATAACTTTATTAAAGCAAAGAATAGAGAAGAGAAAAGATGAAGGTCGGGTAGAAACCTTGTACGTCCAAAACAGTTACTTTTCTGGACAAAAAAAAAAGGAACCTGTGATAAAATTATATTAATTATTAATATAATAAGTTGCATTTCAATGTTATTTAGTTACAAGCTCTTGTTGATACTTCACCGGTTCAATATATTAAAAAAATACAACATGTTATATTAAACAAAATATTCAATAATGGATTATCTTTGCATCGTGAGCTTGTCGATCGGCTATTTTAGCTACTTTAGTGTGTGACACTGTAGCATGACCAAGTAAGGAAATTAATTTACAAAAGGTTGAACTATGGATATACAAGGTTTCTGCCCGACAGCCAAAGATAATAAACTACGCTCACTTACCTTCAATATCAGCCAGTAAACTCAAACCACACACTAACGAAGGAAGAAAATGACACATCGGCCATCATTTTCTTCCTGTTAGTTTGCACAGATCTACAGCATAGAAGGCTGTAAACAGTAGGGGTGTAACGATACGGTACATGGACGATATTGGTTAATTATGGTGATACAATGATTTGAAATCGATGCAGTAACTATTTAACATACATTGAAAAAGGAGTTTAATTACTTGATTTAAAAAAGTCATTCTAAAAATTGCTAAATACCACACAAAATATTGATACAATAGATTAATTGCATAGCAAAACGATAGTCAATGTTGCCGTTTTCATTTTGATATGCCTAAGCATAATTCTTAAAGTTAAAATAATTTTTTCGATGCAGTTACTATATCGTTACACCCCTAGTAAACAGTGTTAAGCAGGCTACATGCTACCATAATGATACAGACATAAATCACATACCTCCACATCACAAAGTCCACTAGTGAAGAACTAGGGCAATAGATAGGCAAGAAAGAAAGAAATTACTTGAAAAATAAAAAATAAAGCGAAATGCGATTAAAAACTCAGACCACAAAAACAAATAACTTTATTAAAAAGGAAAGAAAAGATGAAAGTGAAGAGACTAGAATCGGACTGGCATTATACACACACACGGTGTGAAACGATACATGGCGCGAATGACAACATACGGTATGGTAGCATGTAGCCCACTTACACAAGCAGCAGGAACCAAAAGGTTAAATTACTAACCTTCACTGCTAACAGTAAGCAGCAGAGGAAGACATCGTATTAAGGTACGAACTCTAGTGTCAGCTTCACGTTCTGAAATGACAGGGGAAGAAAGAAAAACAAATTTAGTTGTCGGCCTACAGGATGACATTTTGGAAGTCATAACAGTCACTGACAGGGCTGTGTCACCATTATTTACTGTATTAATAACAGTCACTGACAGGGCAATCCAGTCAAACACTCTGGCCATAGCGAGCAAATTGTGCTACTGATATCTACTAAAATACTATTCACTGCTGGAAGAAACTGCAGTCACTCAATGCTCCTTTAAAGGACAATATTCATTTAATTGTGACACCAAATGGACCCGTAACTTTGTTCCATTTGTACACCGAGAGTTACAGACCCATAGTCCAATTTGTATACTCCGAATTACAAGCCTTTAAAGGCAAGGTATTCTCAAACATTAAAAAATATATAAATGAAAATAGCAGATCTACCCGCTCAATTTTTTTGCTTGTACATCGGCCATTTCGACTATATTCAGACCGCTGCCATCTTGCCAGCAAGGTGCTACCTAGGTGCAACTTCCCATAGACAGCCCATTCATCCAAACAGAAAAGTCCTAATTGTATTAAACAACGTCAAACTCACCAACATTGCAGCTGTATGAAAAGCTTGAGTCATCTTTTCAATATGCAAATAGTTTGCTTCATAAAAATACACCATAGACATGTCATGAGCTACTTCCTGTCAAGAAATTCCTTGCAGATGATTATTTTCTAAGTATCAGAGTTTGGAAGTGCTCGTTATCAGTAAAGCAACCTCCTGCTGCCTCCTGTATTGTGTGCACATTCAAAACAGGTGGTACGCATGGGCTGATGAGTGATATTTAACGAGCACTTCCAAACTCCAACACAAAAAAAAAAAAAATCATACAAGGAATTTCTTCACAGGAAGTGGCTCATAACATGTCTATGGTGGATTTTTATGAAACAAAAACTTGGCAGCTGTACGAAAAGCTTGAATTATCCTCCATCTGCAATTTTGGTGAGTTTGACATTTAATACAATTAAATAGGACTTTTCTGTGTGGATGAATGGGCTGTCATTGGGAAGTTGCACCTAGTTAGCACCTTGCTGGTAAGATGGGTCAATTGGGACACTTTGTGGGTAATATGTCTTTTTAGATATTTTAGCATTTCAAAGTGTCCATGATGTCATAGACACTGGGCTCACTCTCTTCCTGGACTACATGTCTCAGTAAGACAGCCCTCCCCCTATCCACAAGGAGGAGCAGTGCACCAAAGGCGAAACAGTATGGGAAATGTAGTCTAGGAAGGAAGTGAGCCCAGCGTCCATGACATCAGGGACACATTACCCACATAAAACCCCCAGGAAAGTGTTCGTCTCCCAAACATCATTAAAATAATCTGGTTGCAAAAGGGGTGAAGTGTCCCTTTAATTTATTTTTGGAAAAGTATAAATGTAATGAATGCATATAATATAGTCATATCTGCCTCGTGCAACCATTTATTTTATGAAGCCTAAAAAAAGCCATGAAGAATTTTAATTTGTATGACAATGAATGGTCAACTTAACATGTTGTAATGGTGACACAGCCCTAGTTTATACTACAGCCACATGTAATCCAGGTACATACCGTGGGGGGGCTTCCGTCGTTCGGTTGAAGATAAGCTGGTATTAATAGAGCCGCGAAGGCTGTATGGCACATACGTCCCGAGCGCCGTTCGCCACGTAATCTCAGGCAGAGCGTTCGTTGACACCGTTATACGTTTCAGCTCTCGGGGGCTCGCTGCTTTGTCGACTCCGTCCAGGTTCCAGCTCCATGCCCCCTTTCCTGAGTAGACACTCTTCTACCAGCCATCTCCTGATGACTGCATCCAAGGTCACCGCATGACACCAAGGTCACATGATTTACCTGTAAGACACATACATAAACCAACATTACACTCTTCATCCAGATTTTACACATTGTAGAATTCATATAATATTACATTGTTAAAAAAAAAAAAAAAACTTCAAAAATCTAAATTAAATACAACTTAAAAGTAAAAAGGTATTGGCATCAAAATGTACTTCAAAATGACCAAAAATATGCAGAATGTCCCATTTGAAATGTTGGAGAAAAAAAAACAATTGAATAGCAAATCTAGAAGTTCACAATGTGACACATTGCAATGCATTGTGAGCTTGTAGATCAGCCACTTGTTTCAAATGGCCAAAATATGGCTGTATGACAATGTAGGTTAGCATCAATTTGCAACACTAGATTTTTTTTTAATAAGGGGATGAATCTAGAGTTGCAATACCCTCCATTGACATCCTATTGTTCAAAATTGCATTTCCAATCTGCTTGTATTAAACAAAGTTAAACTCACTAACATTGCAGCTGTAGGGAAAGCTTTGAATATCCTCTATCTGCAAAGCATTTGTTTCATAAATGTAGACATGATATTTGACTGAGAGGCTGCCATCGCACAAATTCCAGCTTTTCCCCAGAGGAGAAAAACAAAAGCAATTTGGATCAATGAGATGTCAACGGGTATTGCAACTCTAGATTCATCCCATTATTAAAAAAAGTACATTGTGTTTTGTAATAATAATCCAAATCTACAAAAGGAGCTAGTAGTTAAGTTTGCAAATAACAGTAGAGTATAAAAGTACATCATTGTCCACATGCAGTAGCTATAGCTTTAGCTGAAGCTATTTATACTTCAGTAAAATTTACTGAAGTAGCTGCTGCATGTGGACAATAACGACAATAACGACAATAACGATAACCGTTTAGAACAATGTTTACTTCGTTTCCTTCTCAAAAAGGACACATTCCTCAGATTGTTGTCACAATAAACCATCAACAGTCAAACAATGTTTAAACAGTAACCTGTTTAAGGAGGCTAAAACCCTCCATGTGCTTCTCAAACAACCACTAATGTTTAAACAATAACATCTTAAGGAGGATTAAACCACTAGTTTAAACAATAGCCAGTTTAAGGAGGCTAAAACCCTCAAAGGGCTTCTCAAACAACCACTGTTTAAACAATAACATCTTAAGGAGGATTAAACCACTAGTTTAAACAGTAACATGTTTAGGAGGATTAAACCACTAGTTTAAACAGTAACATGTTTAAGGAGGCTAAAACCGTCCATGTGCTTCTCAAACAAACATTTCTTACCTTGAAACAGGGCGGACCCCAGACACCCTGCAGTGCGCATGCCCGTTCCTATTTAAGTCTAAAGCTCCGCCCACTGCATCCGGGCTGTTCACCTACGTCACATGAAAGTCCGTCCGCCATTGGTCCGTCAGAGTGAATGGATCAATCAATCAATCCACACAACCATATTCCTGCACTATACCTGCATCCAGTGATCTTGGTACATAGACATTGATCTATTGAAGATTCTGACTTTCAAATGTACATATTTTTTGTTTTGATTGTATTGCTGTATTGTTGTATTGTGCTTTCTGCTTTGGCAATGTAAACATTGCCAAACGGATAGCGGCGCGGTCTTGATACCGGAAGGTTCCTAGTTCGAATCAGCCGTCCGACACGTTAGAATTACCACCACTGAAGTGCCCTTGAACAAGGCATTGAACCACTACGATGAAATGTGTTCTATGAGCAGGGCCTGGCTGGAAACAAGTTCTTGAGCTTAGCCCAGATACCCTGGGTAAATATAGGTTTCATTTCATTTCATTACATATGTTTTCTCATGCCAATAAAGCCCACACACACACACACGCACACACACACGCACACACACGCGCACACACACACACACACACACACACACACACACACACACACACACACACAGATAAAACCATAGATCTATATATACGGATAAAACATACAATCACTCTGCGCGCCAACACGATGCGGACATATAGTGGAAGTGACGTCAGATCTTGAACAAAAAGGAGCAGTGCACCACCCTGTGGCACTAAACGGAACTGCATACTGACAACCATAGACGCACGCGCACGCACGCACACACACAGGTGCGAGTGGTGGAACTTGGAGTAGCCTCTTTTATATTAAATTAAATTATCATGAATAAATTATAAACATTTTATTGATTAAAGAAACCCTAAAAGAAGAGATATATAAAGATATAGGCCTACAGACAGACGGACGGACAGACAGACAGACAGACAGACAGATCTAGAATGGTTTGGACATACAGCAATTTCATTATATGTGATTATTCTTACAGCAAAGGTTTCATGCATTTTATTTATAGGCCTACGTTTATTTATAATAATAATATAATATATAATATAAAAAACAATGTATCAAGTTGTAAAAACATGAAACCGTTGCATTGTATGTGGGTTTGTAGCCAAGGCTACCCCAGTCCCCGGTAGGCCTTTCTATACAGCTATACATCTACCTAAAACAATCTTTTACATACAAATACAAATAGGCCTAAATCTAATCATCTAATCTAAGTACAAAGCAATACCAGTTTTATAATGTGCCTAACATAATGTTCGCACCTCTGGCCTGATTTCAACCATCTTCATCATTAAACATTTTGAGATCAGTTTGTGGTTTTATTTCAGTCGGCAGTCAGTCTGGTCCTTCTATCGGAGGACAGAGAACCACTGGGGCGAGATCATGGACACATTTGAAAATGACCTTAATGAAAGAGAATTTAATAAAACTGTCAAAACTGAGCATGTTGTAGTATTATGCAATGATGCCATTTCATTGTTTTTTATCCATTATTTTCAGTGCTTGTTTATAAAGTGATGCGATTGGTTTGGCCGCAGACAGTAATACAGTAGGAGATATTGGAAAAAATCATGGCATGCATAAACAGTTGGCCCAACAGACAATTTGAATTCCCTGACTGCCTCAATTTCCTCTTGATGTTCAACTCATAATTTGAAACCAGTATCAATGGACACATGATGGAGTCAATATGAAGCAGCCAGGGGGTCCTTGGGGAGGTTCCTGGGGTCCTTGGAGAGGTTCCAGGGGGTCCTTGGATAGGTTCCAGGGGGTCCTTGGGGAGGTTCCAGGGGTTCCTTGGGGAGGTTCCAGGGGTTCCTTGGGGAGGTTCCAGGGGTCCTTGGAGAGGTTCCAGGGGGTCCTTGGGGAGGTTCCAGGAGGTCCTTGGAGGTTCCAGGGGGTCCTTGGGGAGGTTCCAGGGGGTCCATGGGGAGGTTCCAGGGTGCTAGCCCCTCCTATATACAGCTTTGAGGGTGCTAGCCCCTTATATACAGCTTTGAGGGTGCTAGCCCCTCCTATATACAGCTTTGAGGGGGGGCTAGCCCCTCCTATATACAGCTTTGAGGGGTGCTAGCCCCTCCTATATACAGCTTTGAGGGTGCTAGCCCCTCTTATATACAGCTTTGAGGGGGGGCTAGCCCCTCCTATATACAGCTTTGAGGGGAGCTAGCCCCTCCTATAAACAGCTTTAAGGGGAGCTAGCCCCTCCTATATACTAGCCTGGCTTGGCCAGCCTCATAGCGGGGATTCACTGAAGATTCTTCCCGGGGAGGAAACATCAGTGAACCCTCGCTATGAGTCTGGCCGCGCCAGGCTACCTATATACAGCTTTGAGGGTGCTAGCCCCTCCTATATACAGCTTTGAGGCTGCTAGCCCCTCCTATATACAGCTTTGAGGGTGCTAGCCCCTCCTATATACAGCTTTGAGGGGAGCTAGCCCCTCCTATAAACAGCTTTAAGGGGCACTAGCCCCTCCTATAAACAGCTTTAAGGGGAGCTAGCCCCTCCTATATACAGCTTTGAGGGGTGCTAGCCCCTCCTATGGAATCAATAAACACCATGAATACAGTATATGGGACAAAAACGTCACAATGCGTTGATCTTTAAAATAGATTTTATTTTCCATTTCGTAATTGAACAGTTTACGATATACATCTGACAGGACTAAAACATTTCAATGGATTTTGGCCCTAAAGGTTGAAGAACAAGAAGAGACATGGTTAGATAGATAGATAGATAGATAGATAGATAGATAGATAGATAGGTAGATAGATAGATAGATAGATAGATAGATAGATAGATAGATAGATAGATAGATAGATAGATATAGATAGATACAGTAGATATGATAGAAGACACCAGAAGAACTGTGTTCTCTTTTTCATTTGTGCTTTTCCTTTCCTCTCTTCCCCATGATAGATTACATTGGCATAGTAACAACACAGAATTCATCCACTGAGTATTTCTTTTCCAGCCAGACCATTGAAAAAGGCATTAACTTGATGTATTTTGTATGTACTTGGAAGTGTGCTACTATAATGTTTTTCCTGTTGCTTATGAACACAAATTATTTTAAAGTGCTGAGACGACAAGGATGACATAATTCTTTTTATGAGTAGTAGTAAGAACTTCAAGAGGTAATTTCTGCAACTTACAGATAACTGCAAAAATAATAAAGTTGGGGAGGGGGGGATCAGTTTTACTTTATTTTTTAGTACAGTAGAGAAGTTGCACTGTCAGTTTGTGTTCAGAATAGCTCAAAACCTACGAGTCCTCTTCAACATCCAGAGGCTTAACAGCCATCTTTGTATGAGGTCACTACATATAGTGTTAGTATGTCCAGGCCAGTGTAAATCCTTCATTGAAACCCTTTTCAATTCATTTCACAGTTGGATGTGGTCTTCCTGGAAGGCCAAATGGGTGTAGTCTCACCCATATGAGATAACGCTATCTGCTCCAGTCTAAAATGACCAGCTGAGAAGAAGCAAAACAAGTCCATTTCAAATAGTAACTGGATACTAGCCTGGTATCAACATTATATAACAAAGTGCTTCTCAAGATGGAAGGTAAAACTAATTGAGGAGGTGACGAGTGATATTGTACAGTGTCATAACAGAGACACTACCACAGTAGAGTAAACAATGAATGTGCCTCTCAGGCTCATCTTGGAAGCAACTATGTGGATGTTGACATTTCATAAAAAGCAGCTTTAAAAGTATGTCGATTCAATCTCTCTTACCATGTTAGTGATTTTGGCATTCGAGTTATCTCTGTGTGTGTTTGTTTGTTTGTTTTTTTGCCACATGTAAGGTCTTATAAAACACGGATCCCAGATTAAAAACAACAGTTTGGGTAAAAGGCCAAACACGTACCTCTGTAAACGGATTGTAAACAGGTTTCCACTGTAGTGTGCCTGGCTGTATGTTATCCTGACCTGTACCAGCGCCGGCCCTGCGATGTGTAACACTGCTTTAGGTACTGTAACACACACCAGTGTTACACAGATAAGCGTTCCTCCCCCTGCAGCTCTCTCACCAACCTCACAGTCAAAACCAAGCGTTCCTTTGTAGTTCAAGTTTCAATCCAAAGCTTTTTGTTTGGCAATTTTGATATCAGCTGGCTTTTTATCTCATATTTATTTCTCTACATAATACAACTTCAATAAGACAAAAAGAGCAGTGTTTTTGAACTTGGATAAAAGGTGATTAAAATCTGAACATAACATGTGTAGCTTTCTTTCTCTTTTAGTAAAAAACAAAAGAAAGAAAAAAACAAAAACAAAAATATTATTAAAATGCACGTTAGCAGAATAAGGACTTTGCTAGTTGTGGTGGATTAGAGGTACACACACATCAATATGAAACTATGGCTGCGCTAGACGCAGACCCAGCAATAAGTCCACTACACAGAAAATACACAAAACACTCAACATGGTCTAAATGACACTATGAGAAAATAACAAAGTGATCAAACCCCAGCCCCCCCCACCCCCAAACAATGCACACCTCAAACACACCTCCCGTCCCTTGAATAAAAACAAAGAAAAACACACACGTACAGTACACATCGGCCTTACAGTTGCTATGTTTTTTGTTTTTTACATGACTGTACAAAGGGATAGGCAGACCAGCAAAGATGTTGAGGGGTGTGATATAGCTAGATAGCATGGTAGCATTGTGGAGGCTATGCACCACTGGCTACAGAAGGCAGATATACAGTACACAGGACTAGGGCTGCAACTATCCTTTAGTCTTAGCGATTACTCTTTGCTAATCAAAATGCATTTTTTGTTATAGACATTTAAATCAATTTTACACATCAACAAGTCAATTAAATACTTAAAGGACGACTTCACCCATTTTCAACCTATCTACATATTATAATTGGTCCTCACTAACGCTCATGATATGTTTGAAGTGAGTGGTGCTGTACTGTACTGTACTGTACTGTACTGTACAGTACAGTACAGTACTGTACTGTACTGTACTGTACTGTACTGTACTGTACTGTACAGTACTGTACTGTACAGTACAGTACTGTACTGTACTGTACTGTACTGTACTGTACTGTACTGTACTGTACTGTACTCTTTTTCTTTCAAACAACAAATGTTTTATTTTGTTTTTTATTAACGCAAGAACAATGGCTTCCATTATAGCATGCAAATAATTCAGGAATATGAAGCCTGCCATTTCTATTTATTAACTTGGATTCCCCATTGATGATGTCACTGATTGGCGGGTTTCTGAACTGTCCACAGCCCTTCTCTGAGACACAGGCAGAGTAGACAAAAATGGTGCAATTCTATAATAAGCATTAGTGAGTACCACTTATATGAAGATAGGTTGAAAATGTCTAAATGCATCCTTTAAGTGTCATTTTCTACTTTGTTGCACAACAGTGTCATGCAAAAATAGTGAAACATACTTTGTTACTTTTTTTTTTTTTTTTTTTTACTTCACCAATAATGACATGCCCCAAATATAGGGATTGATTCTTAATATATATTTGTAATCGATGACATGGAAGTGTTGCAGCCCTAAGCAAGACATAATGATGAAACCAGCTCCCCCATCATGCACTGGCACCGAGTGCCGCGCTACGAGCTTGTAGATCTGCTATTTTAGACAGACAGACAGACAAGACAGATTGTTAGACAGACAGACAAGACAGATTGTCAGACAGACAGACAGACAGACAGACAGACAGACAAGACAGACAGACAAGACAGATTGTCAGACAGACAGACAGACAGACAGACAGACAGACAGACAGACAGACAAGACAGATTGTCAGACAGACAGACAGACAGACAGACAGACAGACAGACAGACAGACAGACGGACAGACAAGACAGATTGTCAGACAGACAGACAGACAGTGGCCCCCAAAAATAGCAGATCTACAAGCTCGTAGCGCGGCACTCGGTGCCGCGCTACGAGCTTGTAGATCTGCTATTTTAGACAGACAGACAGACAAGACAGATTGTTAGACAGACAGACAAGACAGATTGTCAGACAGACAGACAGACAGACAGTGGCCCCCAAAAATAGCAGATCTACAAGCTCGTAGCGCGGCACTCGAGCTTGTAGATCTGCTATTTTAGACAGACAGACAGACAAGACAGATTGTTAGACAGACAGACAAGACAGATTGTCAGACAGACAGACAGACAGACAGACAGACAGACAAGACAGACAGACAAGACAGATTGTCAGACAGACAGACAGACAGACAGACAGACAGACAGACAGACAAGACAGATTGTCAGACAGACAGACAGACAGTGGCCCCCAAAAATAGCAGATCTACAAGCTCGTAGCGCGGCACTCGGTGCCGCGCTACGAGCTTGTAGATCTGCTATTTTAGACAGACAGACAGACAAGACAGATTGTTAGACAGACAGACAAGACAGATTGTCAGACAGACAGACAGACAGACAGTGGCCCCCAAAAATAGCAGATCTACAAGCTCGTAGCGCGGCACTCGAGCTTGTAGATCTGCTATTTTAGACAGACAGACAGACAAGACAGATTGTTAGACAGACAGACAAGACAGATTGTCAGACAGACAGACAGACAGACAGACAGACAGACAAGACAGATTGTCAGACAGACAGACAGACAGACAAGACAGACAGACAGACAAGACAGATTGTCAGACAGACAGACAGACAGACAGACAGACAGACAGACAGACAGACAGACAGACAGACAGACAGTGGCCCCCAAAAATAGCAGATCTACAAGCTCGTAGCGCGGCACCGAGTGCCGCGCTACGAGCTTGTAGATCTGCTATTTTAGACAGACAGACAGACAGACAGACAGACAGACAGACAGACGCCCCAAAATAGCAGACCTACAAGCTCGTAGCGCGGCACCGAGTGCCGCGCTACGAGCTTGTAGGTCTGCTATTTTAGACAGACAGACAGACAGACAGACAGACAGACAGACAGACAGACAGACAGACAGAGGCCCCCAAAAATAGCAGACCTAGGGGGAACAACATATTTATAAAAGCTGACTGAATACAATTGTTTAGAATCTATACCAGTGCTTCTCAATTCGGGGTCCGGTGACCCCCAGGGGCCATTGGGGGATTTCCAGGGGGTCTCCAGTAAACGTAGGTAATGCAACATCACAATGGTTTGCACATGACTAGACAGCAGCGCAGTCTGTTTTCACGTTTATAAAAGCTAACTGAGCATACACATATTATATGTGTAACTCCCTCCGAGCACAGACAGACACAAGTGGTTTCCTTGAAACTGATTTATTTGAAGACTTGTGGATCCTCCAAATTCACCGTGAAAACTATAAACAATACAATAAAACATACGACATGACATGCACAGCACATGTAGATGCAAACATTTTACCAAAGTAAAATACAGACATAAAACAAACAACAAATACCTCGTTGGCTGCGTGCAAATAACAAAGAAGGGAATCTCTTCAGTCTTAGGTCCTTATAACCTTTCTTATGACAGTCTCTTGTAACTTAGTCTCTTTGTGTGACCAGTGCAAACGGAGCTGCTGCACCCTGCTGCTGCTAGCTGCTTGTGGCTTGATTGCTTACACAAAAAACCTGTGTACCCAATTTACATGAGCAGACCAAACGAGACACGGAACATGACTTTGACTCTTCAAAATAAAAGCATTACAACAACTTGACACAAATACATGAAATAATGTTTTAAACGTAAATGTGACTTAATTATGAACTTCTTCCTTATGAACTTGTACCTTTTAGGAATAAAGCAAACTATATCACCTATAGTGGCAACAGTTACAATATGAATGTGTTTAAATGCACACACACACACACACACAATGCAGCAGGCATTAGACAACCTGACAGCCACCAACCTGGCAACCCTGAATGAGCCAATCAGCTGCCAGTCTCTGGTGTGTGTGTGTGAGAGAGAGAGTCCTCACAAGTACTGTTAAACAAACTCTACCCTAACGTCACGTGAGGGATCTTTGGTGGAATGCATTGACTTGTATATCTTATATGCATTCATATAAGTAGACATTGATATTTCTAACTAGCTAGTGTGCTGGTCCAGTGTGCCGGTGGTCTGTGGTTTGATTTTCCTGCAAAAAAACAAGAGGGTAAATATACCCTCGATCCTTGGCTCAGAGTATTCCACGGTGGCTCAGTGGTTCTGTCAGTTGCCGATGGTGTGAGAGGACGCTGGTTCTCGACAAGTCAAGATTCGTGACCTCGGACAGAGGATTGAGGATAAATCAAAGTAAATCACTCTTTACCTTTTAGTCAAGGAAGATAAATCAAAAATAAATCACTATTTACCTTTTAGTCAACAAGTCAAAAGTCAAGACAAGGACTAAGGACTAAGGATAAATCATAAATCAAAAATAAATCACACTTTACCTTTTTGTCAACTAAATGTACAATTGAAATGTATTTAAGACGCGCCGTCCGACCGACCCGATAGGCAGAGAATAGTATATATTATTAGCCCTTAGTTTTCCATGCGCTGACAAGAGTTGGAATTGACACGTCCACCAGGGGGAAACCTTGACCAGGCTATGGTGAGTATGCCAGTATGGCCACTATATGCGTGTACTATGTTGGCAGCAGTGCTCCGTTCACGTTTGTATATTATATTAGTAATAATATACAAGACATGACATGACATGATGTGTGTCAAACAATTGTCACACATGGATGGATGATTATCCTTGTTTATTTATTTATTTCCGGGGGGAATGAATGAATGAATGAATAAATAAATAATCATATTTCCGGGGGCATTTCTCTCCAGGTGAGGACAATGCCATCCAGTCAACCAAATATGGATGTCAGAAGATCAGGCATCATCTCGTATGTATTACTTCTACTACTACTACACACACACACACACACACACACACACACACACACCCTCTCGTTAATGACTCCGCCTCTCGTAATGTTAGGCCACACCTCTCATTATATTAGGCCACGCCTACTCGTTATGTAACCATATGCAAATTTCATGGGCGTCGTTTATGCAAATGAGTGGGCGGTGTCCCGCCGGCTTTGTGGGCGGTTCCGGCTACTTTGTGGGAGTGGTTTATGCAAATTTGATGGGCGTAGTTTCAACTACTATGTGGGCGTGGTTTATGCAAATTAGTGGGCGTCGTCACACCTGCTTTGTGGGCATGGTTTATGAAAATTAGTGGGCGGTGTCCAGCCTACTTTGTGGGCGTGGTTTTCAACTACTTTGTGGGAGTGGCTTATGCAAATTAAGGGGTGTGGTATGCAAATGAAGGGGCGTGGTATGTATATGAAGGGGAGTGGTAGGCAAATGAAGGGGCATGGTTCCGGCTACTTTGTGGGATTATCTTATGCAAATGAAGGTGCGTGGCATGCAAATGAAGGGGAGTGGTATGCAAATGAAGGTGCGTGGTATGCAAATGAAGGGGCATGGTATGAAAATGAAGGGGAGTGGTATGCAAATGAAGGTGCGTGGTATGCAAATGAAGGGGCATGGTATGCAAATGAAGGGGAGTGGTATGCAAATGAAGGGCATGTTTCTGCTACTTTGTGGGATTGGCTTATGCAAATGAAGGTGTGTGGTATGCATTTGAAAGGGGAGTGGTATGCAAATGAAGGGGCATGGTTCCGGCTACTTTGTGGGATTAGTTTATGCAAATGAAGGTGCGTGGTATGCAAATGAAGGGGCGTGGTATGCAAATGAAGGGGAGTGGTATGCAAATGAAGGGGCATGGTTCCGGCTACTTTGTGGGATTAGTTTATGCAAATGAAGGTGCGTGGTATGCAAATGAAGGGGCGTGGTATGCAAATGAAGGGGCGTGGTATGCAAATGAAGGGGCATGGTTCCGGCTACTTTGTGGGATTATTTTATGCAAATGAAGGTGCGTGGTATGCAAATGAAGGGGAGTGGTATGCAAATGAAGGGGCATGGTTCCGGCTACTTTGTGGGATTAGTTTATGCAAATGAAGGTGCGTGGTATGCAAATGAAGGGGCGTGGTATGCAAATGAAAGGGCGTGGTATGCAAATGAAGGGGCATGGTTCCGGCTACTTTGTGGGATTATTTTATGCAAATGAAGGTGCGTGGTATGCAAATGAAGGGGAGTGGTATGCAAATTAAGGGCATGTTTCGGCTACTTTGTGGGATCGGTTTATGCAAATGAAGGGGCGTGGCATGCAAATGAAGGGGAGTGGTATGCAAATGAAGGGGAGTGTTATGCAAATGAAGGGGCATGGTTCCGGCTACTTTGTGGGATTAGTTTATGCAAATTAAGGTGCGTGGTATGCAAATGAAGGGGAGTGGTATGCAAATGAAGGTGCGTATTATGCAAATTAAGGGGCGTGCAAATTAAGGGGCATGGTATGCAAATGAAGGGCGTGTTTCGGCTACTTTGTGGGATTAGTTTATGCAAATGAAGGTGCGTGTTATGCAAATGAAGGGGCATGGTATGCAAATGAAGGGGAGTGGTATGCAAATGAAGGTGCGTGGTATGCACATGAAGGGGCATGGTATGCAAATGAAGGTGCGTGGTATGCAAATGAAGGGGAGTGGTATGCAAATGAAGGGCGTGGCGACACCCACTAATTTGCATAAGCGACACCCACTAATTTGCATAGCCTACACCCACAAAGTAGCCGAAACAACGGGGTGCATACTTAGTTTAGACTAGTCATTGGTTAGACATGGGTTAAGGTTAGGTTTAGGTGTGCTTCCCCGTGGGAGGTTAGGTTTAGGGTGAGGGTTTGAGATAGGTTGTAGATGTAGGACTATATGACTGGTCTAACCAATGACTAGTCTAAACCAAAAACTGTCTAAACTAACTACTGCACCCGAAACAACGCCCTTCAAATTTTCATAACCCACTCCCACAAAGTAGCGGGAACCACGCCCCTTCATTTGCATATCACGGCCCTTCATTTGCATACCATGCCCCTTCATTTGCATAACACGCACCTTCATTTGCATAAACTAATCCCACAAAGTCGCCGAAACACGCCCTTCATTTGCATACCATGCCCCTTCATTTGCACACCCCTTAATTTGCATACCACGCACCTTCATTTGCATAAACTAATCCCACAAAGTAGCCGGACGGAACCATGCCCCTTCATTTGCATAAACCAATCCCACAAAGTAGCCGAAACATGCCCTTCATTTGCATACCACTCCCCTTCATTTGCATACCATGCCCCTTCATTTGCATGCCACGCCCCTTCATTTGCATACCACTCCCCTTCATTTGCATACCACGCACCTTCATTTGCATAAACTAATCCCACAAAGTAGCCGGAACCATGCCCCTTCATTTGCATGCCATGCCCCTTCATTTGCATACCACTCCCCTTCATTTGCATACCACGCACCTTCATTTGCATAAACTAATCCCACAAAGTAGCCGGAACCATTCCCCTTCATTTGCATACCACTCCCCTTCATTTGCATACCACTCTCCTTCATTTGCATACCACGCACCTTCATTTGCATAAACTAATCCCACAAATAGCCGGAACCATGCCCCTTCATTTGCATGCCACGCCCCTTAATTTGCATAAACTAATCCCACAAAGTAGCCGGAACCATGCCCCTTCATTTGCATGCCACGCCCCTTCATTTGCATAAACCAATCCCACAAAGTAGCCGAAACATGCCCTTCATTTGCATACCACTCCCATTCATTTGCATACCACGCACCTTCATTTGCATAAACTAATCCCACAAAGTAGCCGGAACCATGCCCCTTCATTTGCATAAACCAATCCCACAAAGTAGCCGAAACATGCCCTTCATTTGCATACCACTCCCCTTCATTTGCATACCACGCACCTTCATTTGCATACCACTCCCCTTCATTTGCATACCACTCCCCTTCATTTGCATACCACGCACCTTCATTTGCATAAACGAATCCCACAAAGTAGCAGAAACATGCCCTTCATTTGCATACCACTCCCCTTCATTTGCATACCATGCCCCTTCATTTGCATACCACTCCCCTTCATTTGCATACCATGCCCCTTCATTTGCATACCACGCACCTTCATTTGCATACCACTCCCCATCATTTGCATAAGCCATTCCCACAAAGTAGCCGAAACACGCCCTTCATTTGCATAAACCGCTCCAACAATGTAGGCGGGCGACACCCACTCATTTGCATAAGCGACACCAACTAATTTGCATAGCCCACACCCACAAAGTAGCAGGAACCATGCCCTTCATTTGCATAAACCACTCCCACAAAGTAGGCGGGTTGACACCCACTAATTTACATAAGCGACACCCACTAATTTGCATATACCACACCCACAAAGTAGCCGAAACCACGCCCATCAAATTTGCATAACCCACTCCCACAAAGTAGCCGGAACCACGCCCTTCATTAGCATAAACCGCTCCCACAAAGTAAGGCCTAAGTTAGCGAGAAAAGTCGCAAATCCGAGACCATCACCGCAACCGGGTCCGGGCCCGATCGCAGCCGTATAGGGTTTGGGCCAAACGGACATACGGTCGCGACAGTAGCCCTGCACGAAAGCCTCGAAATTTGCGACTTTGACGCGAAAGTCGCAGAACAAATCCGAGACAATGACAGCGGCCGGGTCGCGGCCCCGATCGCAGCCGTATAGGTTTCGGGCCAAACGGACATACGGCCGCGGTGGTAGCCTTGAACGAACGCCTACAAATTGCCGACTTTGACGCGCGACAACGATAAAACATCACGGTCCGATGTTCGGATATGTCGGAGAGCCAGCCGAGACGAACGGTTCGGTGTCTCGGACGTACGCCTCCGACAGTCGTACAAAACGTCCTTCACTTTGGCTCTGTGCATGCAGACACGTCATAGACCCATAGACTAACAGCGTCCTGGCTGAAAAAGTGAAACGAGACCGTGCCTCTTAGAAAGGTCGCCCGAGGACGTACTACAGTTCCACGCGTGCGTCTCTGGGAGCTCTATAACATATCCGATAATCAGACCGGAAGGCCTTACCGTTGTGGCGTTCTACAGAAGCAAAGGTTTTAAATAGCAGATCTACAAGCTCGTAGCGCGCCACTCGGTGTAGTGGAACGGTCGCGCGTGCCATGTCGACTAGAAAGGTCGCCCGAGGACGTACTACAGTTCCACGCGTGCGTCTCTGCAGTGGTGTGCCGTCAGGGCCAGCAAGGCCTTCTCTGCAGGCCCACTTGCCTGATGCAGAAATTTATTTTATTTTATAATAAGTTTTTATTTTTAAAAAATATTATATTATCTATAATATTATATATAATTATAATATTATATTTATTTCGCTGCCACTGCACTGTTTCTCACTCAGACAGGCTGGATGCTCTGCTTCCATTCTGTGCAGGTACAACAGCCCTTGGTTTTTTTTAACCAATGAGATTATTCCCTTGTGTTGTCTCCGGGTAAAATTCTCTACCGGGAGGCCTGCAGAAACTCCAGTGAATCCCCTTGCTGTTGAAATGAATGGGGAGCAATATAGAGATTGACAGGTTCCTTAGCCAATCAGATTTCGAGTTTGCCCTGCTGGGCGTTTCTTTCAAGTTCCAGCGCCAGCTAGCAGGCCTTTGGTGACGTAAACGTCTTGCTTGGATCCCATTGCTGGGGGAAATATTGTCAAATGAGAAAAGAGAACTGGGTCTTTCAAACTTTCTGCGCGAGTTCCCATATGTGGGTTGATTGAGGAGCTAAATAGATTTAACTCACAAACAAACGCGGAAAACGGCTGAAGGAGGAGAAGAAACAGATTTAGTGGTGGATTTACAGTCAAAGCATTTTTCGAGAAGGAAGGACTTCAAGAAAAGCTTGCAGGGTCGACCATTGGTATGATGCAGGCAGCCATGGTAAGAATCTTTATATATAATATTTATATACATGCGATCGCGATGCGACGCAGTTTATTGATGATTGATCGTTTTATAGGCTATGGTTGTGGACTTCAGGACTTGTGGTTGTCCGTGCCCACAGTGTGTGTGTGGCCGAGTCTCATGTGGCTGTGCGCTGTGGAGCCACTTGAGTGTGTGTGTGTGTGTGTGCGTGCGTGCGCTGCGTGCGCTGCGTGTGTTTAGTCCCCGCCGGTGCAGCATAGCTGGGATATTACAGAGCCTGATCTGATATGAGTGTGGTTCAGTTCCACCAATTTTTGCGTGGTTTAATGTTGTATAAAAACATATGACAGTTTGTTGGGGGGGGGGGGGGTTGTGTTGAAGGCGTAGTTCATTTCGGCACGGTCCGCCACTGCGTCTCTGGGAGCTCTATAACATATCCGATAATCAGACCGGAAGGCCTTACCGTTGTGGCGTTCTAAAGAAGCAAAGGTTTTAAATAGCAGATCTACAAGCTCGTAGCGCGCCACTCGGTGTAGTGGAACGTTCGCGCGTGCCATGTCGACTAGAAAGGTCGCCCGAGGATGTACTACAGTTCCACGCGTGCGTCTCTGGGAGCTCTATAACATATCCGATAATCAGACCGGAAGGCCTTACCGTTGTGGCGTTCTACAGAAGCAAAGGTTTTAAGTAGCAGATCTACAAGCTCGTAGCGCGCCACTCGGTGTAGTGGAACGTTCGTGCGCCATGTCGACTAGAAAGGTCGCCCGAGGACGTACTACAGTTCCACACGTGCGTCTCGTGGAGCTCTATAACATATCCGATAATCAGACCGGAGGGCCTTACCGTTGTGGCGTTCTAAAGAAGCAAAGGTTTTAAATAGCAGATCTACAAGCTCGTAGCGCGCCACTCGGTGGCGCGCTATGAGCTTGTAGATGCCATTTCATTGTTTTTGTATCTATTATTTTCAGTGTTTGTTTATAAAGTGATGTGATTGGTTTGGCCCCAGACAGTAATACAGTAGGAGATATTGGAAAAAATCATGGCATGCATAAACAGTATACAGCTTTGAGGGGAGCTAGCCCCTCCTATAAACAGCTTTCAGGGGAGCTAGCCCCTCCTATATACAGCTTTGAGGGTGCTAGCCCCTCCTATATACAGCTTTGAGGGTGCTAGCCCCTCCTATATACAGCTTTGAGGGGAGCTAGCCCCTCCTATAAACAGCTTTAAGGGGCACTAGCCCCTCCTATAAACAGCTTTAAGGGGAGCTAGCCCCTCCTATATACAGCTTTGGGGGGTGCTAGTCCCTCCTATATACAGCTTTGAGGGGAGCTAGCCCCTCCTATATACAGCTTTGGGGGGTGCTAGTCCCTCCTATATACAGCTTTGAGGGGTGCTAGTCCCTCCTATGGAATCAATAAACACCATGAATACAGTATATGGGACAAAAACGTCACAATGCGTTGATCTTTAAAATAGATTTTATTTTCCATTTCGTAATTGAACAGTTTACGATATACATCTGACAGGACTAAAACATTTCAATGGATTTTGGCCCTAAAGGTTGAAGAACAAGAAGAGACATGGTTAGATAGATAGATAGATAGATAGATAGGTAGATAGATAGATAGATAGATAGATAGATAGATAGATAGATAGATATAGATAGATACAGTAGATATGATAGAAGACACCAGAAGAACTGTGTTCTCTTTTTCATTTGTGCTTTTCCTTTCCTCTCTTCCCCATGATAGATTACATTGGCATAGTAACAACACAGAAT
This sequence comes from Electrona antarctica, assembly GCF_951216825.1. NCBI lineage: Eukaryota > Metazoa > Chordata > Actinopteri > Myctophiformes > Myctophidae > Electrona > Electrona antarctica. Next base: position 150,753 of record NW_027638318.1, read on the forward strand.
TCATCCACTGAGTATTTCTTTTCCAGCCAGACCATTGAAAAAGGCATTAACTTGATGTATTTTGTATGTACTTGGAAGTGTGCTACTATAATGTTTTTCCTGTTGCTTATGAACACAAATTATTTTAAAGTGCTGAGACGACAAGGATGACATAATTCTTTTTATGAGTAGTAGTAAGAACTTCAAGAGGTAATTTCTGCAACTTACAGATAACTGCAAAAATAATAAAGTTGGGGAGGGGGGGATCAGTTTTACTTTATTTTTTAGTACAGTAGAGAAGTTGCACTGTCAGTTTGTGTTCAGAATAGCTCAAAACCTACGAGTCCTCTTCAACATCCAGAGGCTTAACAGCCATCTTTGTATGAGGTCACTACATATAGTGTTAGTATGTCCAGGCCAGTGTAAATCCTTCATTGAAACCCTTTTCAATTCATTTCACAGTTGGATGTGGTCTTCCTGGAAGGCCAAATGGGTGTAGTCTCACCCATATGAGATAACGCTATCTGCTCCAGTCTAAAATGACCAGCTGAGAAGAAGCAAAACAAGTCCATTTCAAATAGTAACTGGATACTAGCCTGGTATCAACATTATATAACAAAGTGCTTCTCAAGATGGAAGGTAAAACTAATTGAGGAGGTGACGAGTGATATTGTACAGTGTCATAACAGAGACACTACCACAGTAGAGTAAACAATGAATGTGCCTCTCAGGCTCATCTTGGAAGCAACTATGTGGATGTTGACATTTCATAAAAAGCAGCTTTAAAAGTATGTCGATTCAATCTCTCTTACCATGTTAGTGATTTTGGCATTCGAGTTATCTCTGTGTGTGTTTGTTTGTTTGTTTTTTTGCCACATGTAAGGTCTTATAAAACACGGATCCCAGATTAAAAACAACAGTTTGGGTAAAAGGCCAAACACGTACCTCTGTAAACGGATTGTAAACAGGTTTCCACTGTAGTGTGCCTGGCTGTATGTTATCCTGACCTGTACCAGCGCCGGCCCTGCGATGTGTAACACTGCTTTAGGTACTGTAACACACACCAGTGTTACACAGATAAGCGTTCCTCCCCCTGCAGCTCTCTCACCAACCTCACAGTCAAAACCAAGCGTTCCTTTGTAGTTCAAGTTTCAATCCAAAGCTTTTTGTTTGGCAATTTTGATATCAGCTGGCTTTTTATCTCATATTTATTTCTCTACATAATACAACTTCAATAAGACAAAAAGAGCAGTGTTTTTGAACTTGGATAAAAGGTGATTAAAATCTGAACATAACATGTGTAGCTTTCTTTCTCTTTTAGTAAAAAACAAAAGAAAGAAAAAAACAAAAACAAAAATATTATTAAAATGCACGTTAGCAGAATAAGGACTTTGCTAGTTGTGGTGGATTAGAGGTACACACACATCAATATGAAACTATGGCTGCGCTAGACGCAGACCCAGCAATAAGTCCACTACACAGAAAATACACAAAACACTCAACATGGTCTAAATGACACTATGAGAAAATAACAAAGTGATCAAACCCCAGCCCCCCCCACCCCCAAACAATGCACACCTCAAACACACCTCCCGTCCCTTGAATAAAAACAAAGAAAAACACACACGTACAGTACACATCGGCCTTACAGTTGCTATGTTTTTTGTTTTTTACATGACTGTACAAAGGGATAGGCAGACCAGCAAAGATGTTGAGGGGTGTGATATAGCTAGATAGCATGGTAGCATTGTGGAGGCTATGCACCACTGGCTACAGAAGGCAGATATACAGTACACAGGACTAGGGCTGCAACTATCCTTTAGTCTTAGCGATTACTCTTTGCTAATCAAAATGCATTTTTTGTTATAGACATTTAAATCAATTTTACACATCAACAAGTCAATTAAATACTTAAAGGACGACTTCACCCATTTTCAACCTATCTACATATTATAATTGGTCCTCACTAACGCTCATGATATGTTTGAAGTGAGTGGTGCTGTACTGTACTGTACTGTACTGTACTGTACAGTACAGTACAGTACTGTACTGTACTGTACTGTACTGTACTGTACTGTACTGTACAGTACTGTACTGTACAGTACAGTACTGTACTGTACTGTACTGTACTGTACTGTACTGTACTGTACTGTACTGTACTCTTTTTCTTTCAAACAACAAATGTTTTATTTTGTTTTTTATTAACGCAAGAACAATGGCTTCCATTATAGCATGCAAATAATTCAGGAATATGAAGCCTGCCATTTCTATTTATTAACTTGGATTCCCCATTGATGATGTCACTGATTGGCGGGTTTCTGAACTGTCCACAGCCCTTCTCTGAGACACAGGCAGAGTAGACAAAAATGGTGCAATTCTATAATAAGCATTAGTGAGTACCACTTATATGAAGATAGGTTGAAAATGTCTAAATGCATCCTTTAAGTGTCATTTTCTACTTTGTTGCACAACAGTGTCATGCAAAAATAGTGAAACATACTTTGTTACTTTTTTTTTTTTTTTTTTTTACTTCACCAATAATGACATGCCCCAAATATAGGGATTGATTCTTAATATATATTTGTAATCGATGACATGGAAGTGTTGCAGCCCTAAGCAAGACATAATGATGAAACCAGCTCCCCCATCATGCACTGGCACCGAGTGCCGCGCTACGAGCTTGTAGATCTGCTATTTTAGACAGACAGACAGACAAGACAGATTGTTAGACAGACAGACAAGACAGATTGTCAGACAGACAGACAGACAGACAGACAGACAGACAAGACAGACAGACAAGACAGATTGTCAGACAGACAGACAGACAGACAGACAGACAGACAGACAGACAGACAGACAGACAGACAAGACAGATTGTCAGACAGACAGACAGACAGACAGACAGACAGACAGACAGACAGACGGACAGACAAGACAGATTGTCAGACAGACAGACAGACAGTGGCCCCCAAAAATAGCAGATCTACAAGCTCGTAGCGCGGCACTCGGTGCCGCGCTACGAGCTTGTAGATCTGCTATTTTAGACAGACAGACAGACAAGACAGATTGTTAGACAGACAGACAAGACAGATTGTCAGACAGACAGACAGACAGACAGTGGCCCCCAAAAATAGCAGATCTACAAGCTCGTAGCGCGGCACTCGAGCTTGTAGATCTGCTATTTTAGACAGACAGACAGACAAGACAGATTGTTAGACAGACAGACAAGACAGATTGTCAGACAGACAGACAGACAGACAGACAGACAGACAAGACAGACAGACAAGACAGATTGTCAGACAGACAGACAGACAGACAGACAGACAGACAGACAGACAAGACAGATTGTCAGACAGACAGACAGACAGTGGCCCCCAAAAATAGCAGATCTACAAGCTCGTAGCGCGGCACTCGGTGCCGCGCTACGAGCTTGTAGATCTGCTATTTTAGACAGACAGACAGACAAGACAGATTGTTAGACAGACAGACAAGACAGATTGTCAGACAGACAGACAGACAGACAGTGGCCCCCAAAAATAGCAGATCTACAAGCTCGTAGCGCGGCACTCGAGCTTGTAGATCTGCTATTTTAGACAGACAGACAGACAAGACAGATTGTTAGACAGACAGACAAGACAGATTGTCAGACAGACAGACAGACAGACAGACAGACAGACAAGACAGATTGTCAGACAGACAGACAGACAAGACAGACAGACAGACAAGACAGATTGTCAGACAGACAGACAGACAGACAGACAGACAGACAGACAGACAGACAGACAGACAGACAGACAGTGGCCCCCAAAAATAGCAGATCTACAAGCTCGTAGCGCGGCACCGAGTGCCGCGCTACGAGCTTGTAGATCTGCTATTTTAGACAGACAGACAGACAGACAGACAGACAGACAGACGCCCCAAAATAGCAGACCTACAAGCTCGTAGCGCGGCACCGAGTGCCGCGCTACGAGCTTGTAGGTCTGCTATTTTAGACAGACAGACAGACAGACAGACAGACAGACAGACAGACAGACAGACAGACAGAGGCCCCCAAAAATAGCAGACCTAGGGGGAACAACATATTTATAAAAGCTGACTGAATACAATTGTTTAGAATCTATACCAGTGCTTCTCAATTCGGGGTCCGGTGACCCCCAGGGGCCATTGGGGGATTTCCAGGGGGTCTCCAGTAAACGTAGGTAATGCAACATCACAATGGTTTGCACATGACTAGACAGCAGCGCAGTCTGTTTTCACGTTTATAAAAGCTAACTGAGCATACACATATTATATGTGTAACTCCCTCCGAGCACAGACAGACACAAGTGGTTTCCTTGAAACTGATTTATTTGAAGACTTGTGGATCCTCCAAATTCACCGTGAAAACTATAAACAATACAATAAAACATACGACATGACATGCACAGCACATGTAGATGCAAACATTTTACCAAAGTAAAATACAGACATAAAACAAACAACAAATACCTCGTTGGCTGCGTGCAAATAACAAAGAAGGGAATCTCTTCAGTCTTAGGTCCTTATAACCTTTCTTATGACAGTCTCTTGTAACTTAGTCTCTTTGTGTGACCAGTGCAAACGGAGCTGCTGCACCCTGCTGCTGCTAGCTGCTTGTGGCTTGATTGCTTACACAAAAAACCTGTGTACCCAATTTACATGAGCAGACCAAACGAGACACGGAACATGACTTTGACTCTTCAAAATAAAAGCATTACAACAACTTGACACAAATACATGAAATAATGTTTTAAACGTAAATGTGACTTAATTATGAACTTCTTCCTTATGAACTTGTACCTTTTAGGAATAAAGCAAACTATATCACCTATAGTGGCAACAGTTACAATATGAATGTGTTTAAATGCACACACACACACACACACAATGCAGCAGGCATTAGACAACCTGACAGCCACCAACCTGGCAACCCTGAATGAGCCAATCAGCTGCCAGTCTCTGGTGTGTGTGTGTGAGAGAGAGAGTCCTCACAAGTACTGTTAAACAAACTCTACCCTAACGTCACGTGAGGGATCTTTGGTGGAATGCATTGACTTGTATATCTTATATGCATTCATATAAGTAGACATTGATATTTCTAACTAGCTAGTGTGCTGGTCCAGTGTGCCGGTGGTCTGTGGTTTGATTTTCCTGCAAAAAAACAAGAGGGTAAATATACCCTCGATCCTTGGCTCAGAGTATTCCACGGTGGCTCAGTGGTTCTGTCAGTTGCCGATGGTGTGAGAGGACGCTGGTTCTCGACAAGTCAAGATTCGTGACCTCGGACAGAGGATTGAGGATAAATCAAAGTAAATCACTCTTTACCTTTTAGTCAAGGAAGATAAATCAAAAATAAATCACTATTTACCTTTTAGTCAACAAGTCAAAAGTCAAGACAAGGACTAAGGACTAAGGATAAATCATAAATCAAAAATAAATCACACTTTACCTTTTTGTCAACTAAATGTACAATTGAAATGTATTTAAGACGCGCCGTCCGACCGACCCGATAGGCAGAGAATAGTATATATTATTAGCCCTTAGTTTTCCATGCGCTGACAAGAGTTGGAATTGACACGTCCACCAGGGGGAAACCTTGACCAGGCTATGGTGAGTATGCCAGTATGGCCACTATATGCGTGTACTATGTTGGCAGCAGTGCTCCGTTCACGTTTGTATATTATATTAGTAATAATATACAAGACATGACATGACATGATGTGTGTCAAACAATTGTCACACATGGATGGATGATTATCCTTGTTTATTTATTTATTTCCGGGGGGAATGAATGAATGAATGAATAAATAAATAATCATATTTCCGGGGGCATTTCTCTCCAGGTGAGGACAATGCCATCCAGTCAACCAAATATGGATGTCAGAAGATCAGGCATCATCTCGTATGTATTACTTCTACTACTACTACACACACACACACACACACACACACACACACACCCTCTCGTTAATGACTCCGCCTCTCGTAATGTTAGGCCACACCTCTCATTATATTAGGCCACGCCTACTCGTTATGTAACCATATGCAAATTTCATGGGCGTCGTTTATGCAAATGAGTGGGCGGTGTCCCGCCGGCTTTGTGGGCGGTTCCGGCTACTTTGTGGGAGTGGTTTATGCAAATTTGATGGGCGTAGTTTCAACTACTATGTGGGCGTGGTTTATGCAAATTAGTGGGCGTCGTCACACCTGCTTTGTGGGCATGGTTTATGAAAATTAGTGGGCGGTGTCCAGCCTACTTTGTGGGCGTGGTTTTCAACTACTTTGTGGGAGTGGCTTATGCAAATTAAGGGGTGTGGTATGCAAATGAAGGGGCGTGGTATGTATATGAAGGGGAGTGGTAGGCAAATGAAGGGGCATGGTTCCGGCTACTTTGTGGGATTATCTTATGCAAATGAAGGTGCGTGGCATGCAAATGAAGGGGAGTGGTATGCAAATGAAGGTGCGTGGTATGCAAATGAAGGGGCATGGTATGAAAATGAAGGGGAGTGGTATGCAAATGAAGGTGCGTGGTATGCAAATGAAGGGGCATGGTATGCAAATGAAGGGGAGTGGTATGCAAATGAAGGGCATGTTTCTGCTACTTTGTGGGATTGGCTTATGCAAATGAAGGTGTGTGGTATGCATTTGAAAGGGGAGTGGTATGCAAATGAAGGGGCATGGTTCCGGCTACTTTGTGGGATTAGTTTATGCAAATGAAGGTGCGTGGTATGCAAATGAAGGGGCGTGGTATGCAAATGAAGGGGAGTGGTATGCAAATGAAGGGGCATGGTTCCGGCTACTTTGTGGGATTAGTTTATGCAAATGAAGGTGCGTGGTATGCAAATGAAGGGGCGTGGTATGCAAATGAAGGGGCGTGGTATGCAAATGAAGGGGCATGGTTCCGGCTACTTTGTGGGATTATTTTATGCAAATGAAGGTGCGTGGTATGCAAATGAAGGGGAGTGGTATGCAAATGAAGGGGCATGGTTCCGGCTACTTTGTGGGATTAGTTTATGCAAATGAAGGTGCGTGGTATGCAAATGAAGGGGCGTGGTATGCAAATGAAAGGGCGTGGTATGCAAATGAAGGGGCATGGTTCCGGCTACTTTGTGGGATTATTTTATGCAAATGAAGGTGCGTGGTATGCAAATGAAGGGGAGTGGTATGCAAATTAAGGGCATGTTTCGGCTACTTTGTGGGATCGGTTTATGCAAATGAAGGGGCGTGGCATGCAAATGAAGGGGAGTGGTATGCAAATGAAGGGGAGTGTTATGCAAATGAAGGGGCATGGTTCCGGCTACTTTGTGGGATTAGTTTATGCAAATTAAGGTGCGTGGTATGCAAATGAAGGGGAGTGGTATGCAAATGAAGGTGCGTATTATGCAAATTAAGGGGCGTGCAAATTAAGGGGCATGGTATGCAAATGAAGGGCGTGTTTCGGCTACTTTGTGGGATTAGTTTATGCAAATGAAGGTGCGTGTTATGCAAATGAAGGGGCATGGTATGCAAATGAAGGGGAGTGGTATGCAAATGAAGGTGCGTGGTATGCACATGAAGGGGCATGGTATGCAAATGAAGGTGCGTGGTATGCAAATGAAGGGGAGTGGTATGCAAATGAAGGGCGTGGCGACACCCACTAATTTGCATAAGCGACACCCACTAATTTGCATAGCCTACACCCACAAAGTAGCCGAAACAACGGGGTGCATACTTAGTTTAGACTAGTCATTGGTTAGACATGGGTTAAGGTTAGGTTTAGGTGTGCTTCCCCGTGGGAGGTTAGGTTTAGGGTGAGGGTTTGAGATAGGTTGTAGATGTAGGACTATATGACTGGTCTAACCAATGACTAGTCTAAACCAAAAACTGTCTAAACTAACTACTGCACCCGAAACAACGCCCTTCAAATTTTCATAACCCACTCCCACAAAGTAGCGGGAACCACGCCCCTTCATTTGCATATCACGGCCCTTCATTTGCATACCATGCCCCTTCATTTGCATAACACGCACCTTCATTTGCATAAACTAATCCCACAAAGTCGCCGAAACACGCCCTTCATTTGCATACCATGCCCCTTCATTTGCACACCCCTTAATTTGCATACCACGCACCTTCATTTGCATAAACTAATCCCACAAAGTAGCCGGACGGAACCATGCCCCTTCATTTGCATAAACCAATCCCACAAAGTAGCCGAAACATGCCCTTCATTTGCATACCACTCCCCTTCATTTGCATACCATGCCCCTTCATTTGCATGCCACGCCCCTTCATTTGCATACCACTCCCCTTCATTTGCATACCACGCACCTTCATTTGCATAAACTAATCCCACAAAGTAGCCGGAACCATGCCCCTTCATTTGCATGCCATGCCCCTTCATTTGCATACCACTCCCCTTCATTTGCATACCACGCACCTTCATTTGCATAAACTAATCCCACAAAGTAGCCGGAACCATTCCCCTTCATTTGCATACCACTCCCCTTCATTTGCATACCACTCTCCTTCATTTGCATACCACGCACCTTCATTTGCATAAACTAATCCCACAAATAGCCGGAACCATGCCCCTTCATTTGCATGCCACGCCCCTTCATTTGCATAAACTAATCCCACAAAGTAGCCGGAACCATGCCCCTTCATTTGCATGCCACGCCCCTTCATTTGCATAAACCAATCCCACAAAGTAGCCGAAACATGCCCTTCATTTGCATACCACTCCCATTCATTTGCATACCACGCACCATCATTTGCATAAACTAATCCCACAAAGTAGCCGGAACCATGCCCCTTCATTTGCATAAACCAATCCCACAAAGTAGCCGAAACATGCCCTTCATTTGCATACCACTCCCCTTCATTTGCATACCACGCACCTTCATTTGCATACCACTCCCCTTCATTTGCATACCACTCCCCTTCATTTGCATACCACGCACCTTCATTTGCATAAACGAATCCCACAAAGTAGCAGAAACATGCCCTTCATTTGCATACCACTCCCCTTCATTTGCATACCATGCCCCTTCATTTGCATACCACTCCCCTTCATTTGCATACCATGCCCCTTCATTTGCATACCACGCACCTTCATTTGCATACCACTCCCCATCATTTGCATAAGCCATTCCCACAAAGTAGCCGAAACACGCCCTTCATTTGCATAAACCGCTCCAACAATGTAGGCGGGCGACACCCACTCATTTGCATAAGCGACACCAACTAATTTGCATAGCCCACACCCACAAAGTAGCAGGAACCATGCCCTTCATTTGCATAAACCACTCCCACAAAGTAGGCGGGTTGACACCCACTAATTTACATAAGCGACACCCACTAATTTGCATATACCACACCCACAAAGTAGCCGAAACCACGCCCATCAAATTTGCATAACCCACTCCCACAAAGTAGCCGGAACCACGCCCTTCATTAGCATAAACCGCTCCCACAAAGTAAGGCCTAAGTTAGCGAGAAAAGTCGCAAATCCGAGACCATCACCGCAACCGGGTCCGGGCCCGATCGCAGCCGTATAGGGTTTGGGCCAAACGGACATACGGTCGCGACAGTAGCCCTGCACGAAAGCCTCGAAATTTGCGACTTTGACGCGAAAGTCGCAGAACAAATCCGAGACAATGACAGCGGCCGGGTCGCGGCCCCGATCGCAGCCGTATAGGTTTCGGGCCAAACGGACATACGGCCGCGGTGGTAGCCTTGAACGAACGCCTACAAATTGCCGACTTTGACGCGCGACAACGATAAAACATCACGGTCCGATGTTCGGATATGTCGGAGAGCCAGCCGAGACGAACGGTTCGGTGTCTCGGACGTACGCCTCCGACAGTCGTACAAAACGTCCTTCACTTTGGCTCTGTGCATGCAGACACGTCATAGACCCATAGACTAACAGCGTCCTGGCTGAAAAAGTGAAACGAGACCGTGCCTCTTAGAAAGGTCGCCCGAGGACGTACTACAGTTCCACGCGTGCGTCTCTGGGAGCTCTATAACATATCCGATAATCAGACCGGAAGGCCTTACCGTTGTGGCGTTCTACAGAAGCAAAGGTTTTAAATAGCAGATCTACAAGCTCGTAGCGCGCCACTCGGTGTAGTGGAACGGTCGCGCGTGCCATGTCGACTAGAAAGGTCGCCCGAGGACGTACTACAGTTCCACGCGTGCGTCTCTGCAGTGGTGTGCCGTCAGGGCCAGCAAGGCCTTCTCTGCAGGCCCACTTGCCTGATGCAGAAATTTATTTTATTTTATAATAAGTTTTTATTTTTAAAAAATATTATATTATCTATAATATTATATATAATTATAATATTATATTTATTTCGCTGCCACTGCACTGTTTCTCACTCAGACAGGCTGGATGCTCTGCTTCCATTCTGTGCAGGTACAACAGCCCTTGGTTTTTTTTAACCAATGAGATTATTCCCTTGTGTTGTCTCCGGGTAAAATTCTCTACCGGGAGGCCTGCAGAAACTCCAGTGAATCCCCTTGCTGTTGAAATGAATGGGGAGCAATATAGAGATTGACAGGTTCCTTAGCCAATCAGATTTCGAGTTTGCCCTGCTGGGCGTTTCTTTCAAGTTCCAGCGCCAGCTAGCAGGCCTTTGGTGACGTAAACGTCTTGCTTGGATCCCATTGCTGGGGGAAATATTGTCAAATGAGAAAAGAGAACTGGGTCTTTCAAACTTTCTGCGCGAGTTCCCATATGTGGGTTGATTGAGGAGCTAAATAGATTTAACTCACAAACAAACGCGGAAAACGGCTGAAGGAGGAGAAGAAACAGATTTAGTGGTGGATTTACAGTCAAAGCATTTTTCGAGAAGGAAGGACTTCAAGAAAAGCTTGCAGGGTCGACCATTGGTATGATGCAGGCAGCCATGGTAAGAATCTTTATATATAATATTTATATACATGCGATCGCGATGCGACGCAGTTTATTGATGATTGATCGTTTTATAGGCTATGGTTGTGGACTTCAGGACTTGTGGTTGTCCGTGCCCACAGTGTGTGTGTGGCCGAGTCTCATGTGGCTGTGCGCTGTGGAGCCACTTGAGTGTGTGTGTGTGTGTGTGCGTGCGTGCGCTGCGTGCGCTGCGTGTGTTTAGTCCCCGCCGGTGCAGCATAGCTGGGATATTACAGAGCCTGATCTGATATGAGTGTGGTTCAGTTCCACCAATTTTTGCGTGGTTTAATGTTGTATAAAAACATATGACAGTTTGTTGGGGGGGGGGGGGGTTGTGTTGAAGGCGTAGTTCATTTCGGCACGGTCCGCCACTGCGTCTCTGGGAGCTCTATAACATATCCGATAATCAGACCGGAAGGCCTTACCGTTGTGGCGTTCTAAAGAAGCAAAGGTTTTAAATAGCAGATCTACAAGCTCGTAGCGCGCCACTCGGTGTAGTGGAACGTTCGCGCGTGCCATGTCGACTAGAAAGGTCGCCCGAGGATGTACTACAGTTCCACGCGTGCGTCTCTGGGAGCTCTATAACATATCCGATAATCAGACCGGAAGGCCTTACCGTTGTGGCGTTCTACAGAAGCAAAGGTTTTAAGTAGCAGATCTACAAGCTCGTAGCGCGCCACTCGGTGTAGTGGAACGTTCGTGCGCCATGTCGACTAGAAAGGTCGCCCGAGGACGTACTACAGTTCCACACGTGCGTCTCGTGGAGCTCTATAACATATCCGATAATCAGACCGGAGGGCCTTACCGTTGTGGCGTTCTAAAGAAGCAAAGGTTTTAAATAGCAGATCTACAAGCTCGTAGCGCGCCACTCGGTGGCGCGCTATGAGCTTGTAGATGCCATTTCATTGTTTTTGTATCTATTATTTTCAGTGTTTGTTTATAAAGTGATGTGATTGGTTTGGCCCCAGACAGTAATACAGTAGGAGATATTGGAAAAAATCATGGCATGCATAAACAGTATACAGCTTTGAGGGGAGCTAGCCCCTCCTATAAACAGCTTTCAGGGGAGCTAGCCCCTCCTATATACAGCTTTGAGGGTGCTAGCCCCTCCTATATACAGCTTTGAGGGTGCTAGCCCCTCCTATATACAGCTTTGAGGGGAGCTAGCCCCTCCTATAAACAGCTTTAAGGGGCACTAGCCCCTCCTATAAACAGCTTTAAGGGGAGCTAGCCCCTCCTATATACAGCTTTGGGGGGTGCTAGTCCCTCCTATATACAGCTTTGAGGGGAGCTAGCCCCTCCTATATACAGCTTTGGGGGGTGCTAGTCCCTCCTATATACAGCTTTGAGGGGTGCTAGTCCCTCCTATGGAATCAATAAACACCATGAATACAGTATATGGGACAAAAACGTCACAATGCGTTGATCTTTAAAATAGATTTTATTTTCCATTTCGTAATTGAACAGTTTACGATATACATCTGACAGGACTAAAACATTTCAATGGATTTTGGCCCTAAAGGTTGAAGAACAAGAAGAGACATGGTTAGATAGATAGATAGATAGATAGATAGATAGATAGATAGATAGATAGGTAGATAGGTAGATAGATAGATAGATATAGATAGATACAGTAGATATGATAGAAGACACCAGAAGAACTGTGTTCTCTTTTTCATTTGTGCTTTTCCTTTCCTCTCTTCCCCATGATAGATTACATTGGCATAGTAACAACACAGAATTCATCCACTGAGTATTTATTTTCCAGCCAGACCATTGAAAAAGGCATTAACTTGATGTATTTTGTATGTACTTGGAAGTGTGCTACTATAATGTTTTTCCTGTTGCTTATGAACACAAATTATTTTAAAGTGCTGAGACGACAAGGATGACATAATTCTTTTTATGAGTAGTAGTAAGAACTTCAAGAGGTAATTTCTGCAATTTACAGATAACTGCAAAAATAATAAAGTTGGGGAGGGGGGGGATCAGTTTTACTTTATTTTTTAGTACAGTAGAGAAGTTGCACTGTCAGTTTGTGTTCAGAATAGCTCAAAACCTACGAGTCCTCTTCAACATCCAGAGGCTTAACAGCCATCTTTGTATGAGGTCACTACATATAGTATTAGTATGTCCAGGCCAGTGTAAATCCTTCATTGAAACCCTTTTCAATTCATTTCACAGTTGGATGTGGTCTTCCTGGAAGGCCAAATGGGTGTAGTCTCACCCCTATGAGATAACGCTATCTGCTCCAGTCTAAAATGACCAGCTGAGAAGAAGCAAAACAAGTCCATTTCAAATAGTAACTGGATACTAGCCTGGTATCAACATTATATAACAAAGTGCTTCTCAAGATGGAAGGTAAAACTAATTGAGGAGGTGACGAGTGATATTGTACAGTGTCATAACAGAGACACTACCACAGTAGAGTAAACAATGAATGTGCCTCTCAGGCTCATCTTGGAAGCAACTATGTGGATGTTGACATTTCATAAAAAGCAGCTTTAAAAGTATGTCGATTCAATCTCTCTTACCATGTTAGTGATTTTGGCATTCGAGTTATCTCTGTGTGTGTTTGTTTGTTTGTTTTTTTTGCCACATGTAAGGTCTTATAAAACACGGATCCCAGATTAAAAACAACAGTTTGGGTAAAAGGCCAAACACGTACCTCTGTAAACGGATTGTAAACAGGTTTCCACTGTAGTGTGCCTGGCTGTATGTTATCCTGACCTGTACCAGCGCCGGCCCTGCGATGTGTAACACTGCTTTAGGTACTGTAACACACACCAGTGTTACACAGATAAGCGTTCCTCCCCCTGCAGCGTTCTCACCAACCTCACAGTCAAAACCAAGCGTTCCTTTGTAGTTCAAGTTTACATCCAAAGCTTTTTGTTTGGCAATTTTGATATCAGCTGGCTTTTTATCTCATATTTATTTCTCTACATAATACAACTTCAATAAGACAAAAAGAGCAGTGTTTTTGAACTTGGATAAAAGGTGATTAAAATCTGAACATAACATGTGTAGCTTTCTTTCTCTTTTAGTAAAAAAACAAAAGAAAGAAAAAAACCAAACAAAAATATTATTAAAATGCACGTTAGCAGAATAAGGACTTTGCTAGTTGTGGTGGATTAGAGGTACTACACACACATCAATATGAAACTATGGCTGCGCTAGACGCAGACCCAGCAAAAAGTCCACTACACAGAAAATACACAAAACACTCAACATGGTCTAAATGACACTATGAGAAAATAACAAAGTGATCAAACCCCAGCCCCCCCACCCCCAAACAATGCACACCTCAAACACACCTCCCGTCCCTTGAATAAAAACAAAGAAAAACACACACGTACACACATCGGTCTTACAATTACTATGTTTTTTGTTTTTTACATGACTGTACAAAGGGATAGGCAGACCAGCAAAGATGTTGAGGGGTGTGATATAGCTAGATAGCATGGTAGCATTGTGGAGGCTATGCACCACTGGCTACAGAAGGCAGATATACAGTACACAGGACTAGGGCTGCAACTATCCTTTAGTCTTAGCGATTACTCTTTGCTAATCAAAATGCATTTTTTGTTATAGACATTTAAATAAATTTTACACATCAACAAGTCAATTAAATACTTAAAGGACGACTTCACCCATTTTCAACCTATCTACATATTATAATTGGTCCTCACTAACGCTCATGATATGTTTGAAGTGAGTGGTGCTGTACTGTACTGTACTGTGCTGTACTGTACTGTACTGTACTGTACTGTACTGTACTGTACTGTACTGTACTGTACTGTACTTCTTTCAAACAACAAATGTTTTATTTTGTTTTTTATTAACGCAAGAACAATGGCTTCCATTATAGCATGCAAATAATTCAGGAATATGAAGCCTGCCATTTCTATTAACTTGGATTCCCCATTGATGATGTCACTGATTGGCGGGTTTCTGAACTGTCCACAGCCCTTCTCTGAGACACAGGCAGAGTAGACAAAAATGGTGCAATTTTATAATAAGCATTAGTGAGTACCACTTATATGAAGATAGGTTGAAAATGTCTAAATGCATCCTTTAAGTGTCATTTTCTACTTTGTTGCACAACAGTGTCATGCAAAAATAGTGAAACATACTTTGTTACTTTTTTTTTTTTTTACTTCACCAATAATGACATGCCCCAAATATAGGGATTGATTCTTAATATATATTTGTAATCGATGACATGGAAGTGTTGCAGCCCTAAGCAAGACATAATGATGAAACCAGCTCCCCCATCATGCACTGACATGTGAACACTTCCAGCCATTCAGCCAGTTTACTCATGCAAATGGGGTATCATAAAAATATATTCTTTTTAAACAGCAGCTTTTTTCTTTTACAGTGTACATAGCTGCTGCCAACTAATGGATCCCTACGGCCCATCTGTTGTTATGAATTTATAAACCATCCATTATAATGCTCCTCGAAGATGATATATAAGTGTTGGAAGAACCCGATTTAGCTGTAGTTGATATGAAACAATTTGATGTTTTTTTTTATCATTGATAAAAATTCACAAGATATCATTTCTGGAGAATAGTTGTGTAAAAATACATGTGTGAATGGATGAGATTAAAATGTTTTGAACTGGCACAGTCACTAACAGGATCTCGTCTGCTCTATTAAGTCTTGCGTTGTGTGACAGACAGTAACCTTTATTTAAATACTGAGAGGCTTTCTATTACAAAAAAGCCCATTCAAAAAATACTAATTAAAAGAAAGTGAGTTTAATTCATGACCATTTGGAAAACAAGACCCACTTTGAGCTTATTGTGTTCGCCTTCACTATATCTAAGGCTACTCTGTGATGAACGTTTCATCTTCATCGCTTCTGAACCAGTGTCCAGCCACAGCACCTTGAGTCTTGAGTCTGTTAGGCTGGCTATATTAATGACCTAGACTTACATTTTAGTGTCCTTATGGACTCCTGATCCTTGCTGTATTAGCGTGACTTTGTGGTGATTTCCACCATTGTTATTCTCCCATTAAAATGTCACATTTTCAGAAGTCAATACTGCTAAGATCATAGCTCTACTATGATATGTCCATCGTGGACATACTGAGACGTTGGAGATAACAGAACACCAGTCACTATCCTATCAAAGCTACCCTATCACACCCTCCAACAAAGTGACAGCGAATCAAGTCATGGTTGAGGAATGGTAAACAGTACGGTTATGTTCAATAAGATTCTGTAACTTCTTTACAAAATAAACATATGTTGTCTTCCTTATAATTATTTACTATGTTACTTTACAATAATGAGAGGTAAAATAAGACAATTCTATTGAAATAACAATACTATACAACTACATTTTAACCTACGTAATTCAGTAAAGTTTTTTTTGTTTGTTTTTTCCTTAATCTTCTGGAGACGAGCTCCATCTCCAAGCCAACCGATTGGCCTTTCTCCTTCCCGTTTTCACGTATAGTCACCCGACCGCTTGGCTCAGAGCTTTTAAAAAACAATGCCTACAAAAACATTTAAAGTTCCGTTGCAAAGCGACAGAATGGATACCAGTCTGATATATATATATATTTTCTATCTGAAAAAAAAAAAAAAAAAGTGATGAAAGACACAAAAGTTCATGCATGTTGAACACGTTTTTGGTAACATGCCTTGATGGGGGCACATGGCTACATGTTGTGATAGACTACCGTGACACAAGAACGTTGTGCGTCTTTATCCTATGCTCTGGTCAAGCCGCCTGAAGTGACCCGCCACGTACCAGGATGCTCTGGTCAAGCCGCCTGAAGTGACCCGCCACGTACCAGGATGCATTTCACTTGGAAAGAACGCTTGGAAGACTTAAAAAGAGATGGCACTTTTATGTACAAAAATGAGTTGCATCCACCTATATTATTTCTAGACGTGCGCCGCTCGTACGTGTTGGATTTCCAACAATGAAACATTAACACTAGCCAATTTTAGTTCCCTAAAATCTGCAATCCTAGATTATTAAGCCCCTGTAGTCGAAGCAAGGTTTCCACAGGTAAGGAAGAACGTCCACCCAGGAATTGTAGCTCTTTTGGGACCCTGAGATTGGGTATTATTAGGAACTCTTGGGCTTCAGTCAGGATGGACATTTAGAAAGCTGGAGACAAACATGCCTTGTGTTTGAACATGTGTGTAATTTGTGTGTGCATTGTGAGCATGTGCACATATTACACATGTTTAACAGCAGTGGCCATTTTTAAAAGCAGCGGTGACACTAAAAAGGTAAGAAAAAAAAAAAAACGATCAGGAAGTGTGCTTGTAAATTCCTTGTGCTCTGAGTCACCCTCAAGCAGCAACATGAAATGACGG
Source organism: Electrona antarctica (assembly GCF_951216825.1). Classification (NCBI taxonomy): domain Eukaryota; kingdom Metazoa; phylum Chordata; class Actinopteri; order Myctophiformes; family Myctophidae; genus Electrona; species Electrona antarctica. The sequence continues at coordinate 168,014 of NW_027638318.1, forward strand.
GCTTCGTCTCAACGGAGGGTGACTATGGTGGAGATCAGTGTTTTGTGCCATGAAACAACGTATATTCCCCTGGTCTCAACGGAGGGTGACTATGGTGGAGATCAGTGTTTTGTGCCATGAAACAACGTATATTCCCCTGGTCTCAACGGAGGGTGACTATGGTGGAGATCAGTGTTTTGTGCCATGAAACAACGTATATTCCCCAGAATGCACAGAATCATACTATGAAAAGTCATTCTGTCTCCAGCTTTCAAACCGCCAGCACGTTCACTAGAAAGCTGCTGATTTCAAACGGATAAACGTTAGCAAAAAAAAAAGAAACAAGGGGGGAAAAGTGAGTGCCCCTCCAGCTGCTACGCTGCGCGTATTTCCACAGGATCTGCCTCCATCTCCCCAATAAGAAGAAGAAACGTAGGTCAAGTTGTACAAAAGAAAAAGCTTGTAGGTCTGCTATTTTAGACAGACAGACAGACAGACAGACAGACAGACAGACAGACAGCCAGTGGCCCCCAAAAATAGCAGATCTACAAGCTCGTAGCGCGGCACCGAGTGCCGCGCTACGAGCTTGTAGGTCTGCTATTTTAGACAGACAAGACAGACAGACAGACAGCCAGTGGCCCCCAAAAATAGCAGATCTACAAGCTCGTAGCACGGCACTCGGTGCCGCGCTACGAGCTTGTAGGTCTGCTATTTTAGACAGACAGACAGACAGACAGACTAGACAGCAGCGCAGTCTGTTTTCACGTTTAAAGTTACATTTATAAAAGCTAACTGAGCATAAATGCTTAGAATGTATGCCAGTGCTTCTCAATTAGGGGTCCGTGGACCCCCTGGTGCCCTTGGGGGATTTCCAGGGGGTCACCAGTAAACGTAGGTAATGCAACATCACAATGGTTTGCACATGACTAGACAGCAGCGCAGTCTGTTTTCACGTTTATAAAAGCTAACTGAGCATACACATATTATATGTGTAACTCCCTCCGAGGACAGACAGACACAAGTGGTTTCCTTGAAACTGATTTATTTGAAGACTTGTATGACAGTCTCTTGTAACTTAGTCTCTTTGTGTGACCAGTGCAAAGGGAGCTGCTGCACCCTGCTGCTGCTAGCTGCTTGTGGCTTGATTGCTTACACAAAAAACCTGTGTACCCAATTTACATGAGCAGACCAAACGACACGGAACATGACTTTGACTCTTCAAAATAAAAGTATTACAACAACTTGACACAAATACATGAAATAATGTTTTAAACGTAAATGTGACTTAATTATGACCTTTTAGGAATAAAGCAAACTATATCACCTATAGGGGCAACAGTTACAATATGAATGTGTTTAAATGCCAGTGTAGCTGGTTCACACACACACACACACACACACACACACACACACACACATTCGTCTGGGGGCATTGATTGATCACGACGTACAGTACACACACACACACACACACACACACACACACACACACACACACACACACACACACACACACACACACACACACACACACACACACACACACACACACACACACACACACACACACACACACACTTACTTACTTACTTGCTGATGGTTGTCCATCGAATCCAATGATGACGTCCACTTATGTCCTTAACGGTGCAGGTGGGGCATGGGTAGGTTGTAGTGGTGGTACTGGCAGTCATGGGTGTGTTCCTCCTGTGTCTCTGTTGCCTCTGTTGCTGTCTTCTGACACACACACACAGGAAGTCAGAGAAACTGGAGAAGAAGAGTAATTTGGGAGTGAAATTCAGAACAGCGCCACACCCACTCTGTGGCCAGATATAGATATTACATGGGCAGTGAGATGAATGGAGGCCTCTGCCTCTCCCCTCCTCTGCTCTCCTCTCTTTTTGAGTGAACAGACCAAACACAAAACACAACATGTTCATTAATGTTATTCTTCACACACTAGACATATTGTTCATATTAAGAGCATGCCGAATCCAATGGCGCCGGTCTGGGCTTTCCACGACGTTTGCAAAGGTCAAAGGTCCGCCAAAAGACTGCCTCTCCTCTCCCTCCTCTCCTCTCCTCTCCACAGAAGTGTGAAATACACAAAACAAACCTTTAAAACATGTTCCCTAACCCTATTCTTCGCACACTCTTCATATTTAGAGTGTGCCGAATCCAATGGAGCCGGTCTGGGCTTTCCACAACGTTTGCAAAGGTCAAAGGTCAGCCACGCTGACCTTTGGGCCAAATGCCTTACAAATGGGGTGAAGGATATTTTTTTAAATACCCAACACCCCCGAATATCCATATTCAGGACATGACGAATAAAATGGAGTTGGTCTCGACTTTGTGGGACTCTTACAAGCGTCCGATAAAGGGAACTACACTGCAACGCTAGGCCTCGGGTCAGATTTGAGGTTCCCGAGGTTGCAGAAAAAAACACAGACCATCACGACGATCGGCTCGTCGCCGCGATCGCAGAGGTGTTCGGCCCATCCCGAACAGAGTTACGATCGTCGGCGTAGGCGCACGTGAACGTAAAACCTTTGCTTCACTAGAACGCCACGACGGTGAGGCCTTCCGGTCAGATTTTCGGATATGTTGTAGAGCTCCCGGAGACGCACGCGTGGATCTATAAGGACGTCCTCGGGCGACCTTTCTAGGAGGCGCGGTCTCGTTTCACTTTTTCAGCCTGGATGCTGTTAGAGTCTATGGCCCTCATGTATCAACCGTGCGTACGCCAAAATATGGGTGTACGCCGAAATTACCGCAATTTTCGGCATTTACGATTTGCGCCAAAGATTGAAAATGATCTTGTGCCAAGACAAAACTCACGTCTGGTCGGGAGCTGTCGTACGCTTTGTCCTCACCTGTTTTTTGTCGTAGAACAGCGGAGCAGCATTGTTTGACCAGCTGAGAGGCTGTCACAGGCATCGAAACATATGTATTCACTCCTAAAATGTTTATATAAAACTGTATAGGTATGTATATGGGCTAAATGTAAAGGAAAAAAAAAAAAAAAAGGAAAGGAATACATCAACGATGTGTCTTTGTGTCATATGAAATTGGTAGGAGATTACCAACTTTACAAGCAGTTAAAATCGCGCAATTAAAACAATGTTGCAAGTTTTGATGCTTAAGCCATTTAAACAGTGTTTTGCATGAGCGCATGCCGGTGCCCCCCCCCCCCCCCCCCCTCCTGGAATAGTTAACTGGATCGAGAGTGCATGCTGCTATAGTCAAGTCTACCAACCAACGGGTAGGCTATAGTATAGTGCAATTCTACAGCCATGTCTTTCTCGAGTTACATCTCGTCGTTTTAAGGATAAACCTTAAATAAGGCTATATTAAATGAATAAATACTTTAATAATTTAATATAGGCTACAACAACTAACAACACATGGCAGGCACGTAGCACGGATCAAATGATTGACTGGGCAAATTAGCATGGGGGGGGGGGGGGGGGGGGGGGGGGGGGGGGGGGGGGCGCATCCCCGGCCGATAGTGAAGTGTGAACTGTGAACGGTTTGGGGAACCATTTTAAAACAAAGGCGGCTTGCATGCTGTGGTTTAATAACCAGAAATTTGCATGCACAATTAAGGCTCAAAGTTGGGCCAGCTCTAAACTGACTGGGCCACGGCCCGTATGTGTGTGCGTGTGTGTGGTAGAGGGCAGCACGGGTCCATAAAATTGGACCCGGTCCGAAACGGACCCGGTGATATCAGAACAGAACCGATCCGGATCCGAAAACATTCTAATTGGCCGCACCCGGCCCGGACCCGGCCCCGAAAGTTTTGGATCCGGTCCAAAACGGACCCGTTAAAAACAGGATCCGATCCGAAATAAACCTACCCGTTCCGAAAGACCCGTTACACCCGTGGTGTGTCCAATCCTATATTATGCTTATTTTCACCGTGACTGTGATTATGAGACTGAAGTGAACACTGTGACTGAACGTCAGCATCACCCCCGCCTCTACAAAGGAGCGCTGAAAATAGCCGATCTACAAGCTCGCAATGCGTCGCATGGTTAAGTACAGTTTGCAGCGCAAATCCTTGGCGCACACTTTAATGCAGTCATGAAGAATGACAGCTTTTTTTTTGGATGGAATTGCTTTCCGAATAGCAACAAAATACGTGATGGCACTTTGTTGTTGTGGTTGTTGACCCTCGCCGGCACTCTCTTTTTTCTTACACGCCTTCCCATTCATGTGTTTTTTCAGTGAAGATTTAGCAGCACCAACATTTTTACCGTCCGCGTCGACAATGATAACAAAACTGTCCCAGACATCCGACTTCCCTTTAGGAGATTGCGTGCTGTAATCGTTTGATTGTAGTTTGCGTTTCACCTCGCTCAAGAAGGGGGCCGCCATGGTGATGATAGCTACTGTTCGTGTTGTGTGTGACTGTGCGCGCGCTGCGCACACACTGTGACACACCCACAACCAGTGGATACGTTCCATTTCCAAATCCTCGAGGCGTGTATTTTAGAACATAATCATTACAACGCAGTTGAACGCACGCATACCATAATGTCTATTTTCAAAACCTATTTTTAAAGTTGAAAGGTTTAATATATAATAAAAATCGGGTCCTGCACGGGCATTTCGGGTATTCTGCATTGCAGATGCCCGAAACGAGGCCTGCAGCTTTGAAATGGAACCGACCCGTTCCCCGACGGCATGTCAATATTTTGCACCCGACCCGGCTCGGTTCTCGGTTCGGATCTCGGGTATTCGGGTCCGGGTGGACCCGTGCTGCCCTCTAGTGTGTGGGCAGCAAGGCAAGCGAGGCGAGAGGAGAAACAGACAGGGTACTACAGCTACAGCTTTATTTAATTCATACAGGTGTTCTTTCTTTATTTATTTAAGATAGGCTACTTTCGTCGTGTAACTATGGTTTCCAAGGTCGTACTGCAGTTGTTCATGTCGCAAAAACGAGGGCGAGGCTTGATTTCATAGGGCGTGCCAGATAGATTTCAGCCGTCACATTTATAAACGTCCGAACGAAATTAAGGAAGGATCAGCTGTCTGCGATCACTTTGTAAATGCCGACTCGACGTGGGTGTACTACGAAACCTACACTCGAATTTGGGGCAGATTTTACACTCAATTGATAAATGAGGGCCTATGTGTCTATGAGGTCTCCCATGCACACAGCCAAAGTGAAGGACGTTTTGTACGACTGTCGGAGGCGTGCGTCCGAGACACCGAACCGTTCGTCTCGGCTAGCTCTCCGACATATCCGAACGTCGGACCGTGATGTTTTATCGTTGTCGCGCGTCAAAGTGACTTTCACGACTTTTCTCGCTAACTTAGGCCTCTGTCAAACCTAAGCCCCGCCTTCCCCCCTTTTGTAAGACCCGCCTCTTTCAAACCTAAGCCCCGCCTCCCCTTTTTTCCCCCGGCTGATTTGTGGGAGTTGTTTATTCAAATGAAGGGGCGTGGTATGCATTTGCACCACCCCCACAAAGTAGTCAAAACCACGCCCACTAATTTGCATAAACCACCCCCACAAAGTAGTCAGAACCACTCCCCTTCATTTGCATAAACCCCTCCCACAAAGTAGTCGAAACCACGCCTATCAAATTTGTATAACCCTAACCCACAAAGTAGTCGGAACCACTCCCCTTCATTTGCATTAACCACCCCCACAAAGTAGTCAAAACCACACCCATCAAATTTGCATAAACCGTTCCCACAAAGTAGTCGAAACCACGCCCTTCATTTGCATGAACCACCCCCACAAAGTAGTCGAAACCACGCCCATCAAATTTGCATAAACCGTTCCCACAAAGTAGTCGAAACCACGCTCTTCATTTGCATGAACCACCCAAACAAAGTAGTCGAAACCACGCCCATCAAATTTGCATAACCCACTCCCACAAAGTAGTCTGAACCAATTTGCATAAACCGTTCCCACAAAGTAGTCGAAACCACGCCCTTCATTTGCATAAACCACCCCCACAAAGTAGCCGAAACACGCCCGTCAAATTTGCATAAACCGTTCCCACAAAGTAGTCGAAACCACGCCCTTCATTTGCATGAACCACCCCCACAAAGTAGTCGAAACCACGCCCATCAAATTTGCATAAACCGTTCCCACAAAGTAGTCGAAACCACGCCCTTCATTTGCATGAACCACCCCCACAAAGTAGTCGAAACCACGCCCATCAAATTTGCATAAACCGTTCCCACAAAGTAGTCGAAACCACGCCCTTCATTTGCATAAACCCCTCCCACAAAGTAGTCGAAACCACGCCTATCAAATTTGTATAACCCTAACCCACAAAGTAGTCGGAACCACTCCCCTTCATTTGCATTAACCACCCCCACAAAGTAGTCAAAACCACACCCATCAAATTTGCATAAACCGTTCCCACAAAGTAGTCGAAACCACGCCCTTCATTTGCATGAACCACCCCCACAAAGTAGTCGAAACCACGCCCATCAAATTTGCATAAACCGTTCCCACAAAGTAGTCGAAACCACGCTCTTCATTTGCATGAACCACCCAAACAAAGTAGTCGAAACCACGCCCATCAAATTTGCATAACCCACTCCCACAAAGTAGTCTGAACCAATTTGCATAAACCGTTCCCACAAAGTAGTCGAAACCACGCCCTTCATTTGCATAAACCACCCCCACAAAGTAGCCGAAACACGCCCGTCAAATTTGCATAAACCGTTCCCACAAAGTAGTCGAAACCACGCCCTTCATTTGCATGAACCACCCCCACAAAGTAGTCGAAACCACGCCCATCAAATTTGCATAAACCGTTCCCACAAAGTAGTCGAAACCACGCCCTTCATTTGCATGAACCACCCCCACAAAGTAGTCGAAACCACGCCCATCAAATTTGCATAAACCGTTCCCACAAAGTAGTCGAAACCACGCCCTTCATTTGCATGAACCACCCCCACAAAGTAGCCGAAACACGCCCGTCAAATTTGCATAAACCGTTCCCACAAAGTAGTCGAAACCACGCCCTTCATTTGCATGAACCACCCCCACAAAGTAGTCGAAACCACGCCCATCAAATTTGCATAAACCGTTCCCACAAAGTAGTCGAAACCACGCCCTTCATTTGCATGAACCACCCCCACAAAGTAGTCGAAACCACGCCCATCAAATTTGCATAAACCGTTCCCACAAAGTAGTCGAAACCACGCCCTTCATTTGCATGAACCACCCCCACAAAGTAGCCGAAACACGCCCGTCAAATTTGCATAAACCGTTACCACAAAGTAGTCGAAACCACGCCCTTCATTTGCATAAACCGTTCCCACAAAGTAGTCGAAACCACGCCCTTCATTTGCATAAACCGTTCCCACAAAGTAGCCGAAACCACGCCCTTCATTTGCATGAACCACCCCCACAAAGTAGTCGAAACCACGCCCATCAAATTTGCATAAACCGTTCCCACAAAGTAGTCGAAACCACGCCCTTCATTTGCATGAACCACCCCCACAAAGTAGTCAAAACCACGCCCATCAAATTTGCATAACCCACTCCCACAAAGTAGTCTGAACCAATTTGCATAAACCGTTCCCACAAAGTAGTCGAAACCACGCCCTTCATTTGCATAAACCGTTCCCACAAAGTAGTCGAAACCACGCCCTTCATTTGCATGAACCACCCCCACAAAGTAGTCGAAACCACGCCCATCAAATTTGCATAACCCACTCCCACAAAGTAGTCTGAACCAATTTGCATAAACCGTTCCCACAAAGTAGTCGAAACCATGCCCTTCATTTGCATAAACCACCCCCACAAAGTAGCCGAAACACGCCCGTCAAATTTGCATAAACCGTTCCCACAAAGTAGTCGAAACCACGCCCTTCATTTGCATAAACCACCCACACAAAGTAGCCGAAACACGCCCGTCAAATTTGCATAAACCGTTCCCACAAAGGTAGTCGAAACCACGCCCATCAAATTTGCATAAACCGTTCCCACAAAGTGATCGAAACCACGCCCTTCATTTGCATGAACCACCCCCACAAAGTAGTCGAAACCACGCCCATCAAATTTGCATAAACCGTTCCCACAAAGTAGTCGAAACCACGCCCTTCATTTGCATGAACCACCCCCACAAAGTAGTCGAAACCACGCCCATCAAATTTGCATAAACCGTTCCCACAAAGTAGTCGAAACCACGCCCTTCATTTGCATGAACCACCCCCACAAAGTAGCCGAAACACGCCCGTCAAATTTGCATAAACCGTTCCCACAAAGTAGTCGAAACCACGCCCTTCATTTGCATAAACCGTTCCCACAAAGTAGTCGAAACCACGCCCTTCATTTGCATAAACCGTTCCCACAAAGTAGCCGAAACCACGCCCTTCATTTGCATGAACCACCCCCACAAAGTAGTCGAAACCACGCCCATCAAATTTGCATAAACCGTTCCCACAAAGTAGTCGAAACCACGCCCTTCATTTGCATGAACCACCCCCACAAAGTAGCCGAAACACGCCCGTCAAATTTGCATAAACCGTTCCCACAAAGTAGTCGAAACCACGCCCTTCATTTGCATAAACCGTTCCCACAAAGTAGTCGAAACCACGCCCTTCATTTGCATAAACCGTTCCCACAAAGTAGCCGAAACCACGCCCTTCATTTGCATGAACCACCCCCACAAAGTAGTCGAAACCACGCCCATCAAATTTGCATAAACCGTTCCCACAAAGTAGTCGAAACCACGCCCTTCATTTGCATGAACCACCCCCACAAAGTAGTCAAAACCACGGCCATCAAATTTGCATAACCCACTCCCACAAAGTAGTCTGAACCAATTTGCATAAACCGTTCCCACAAAGTAGTCGAAACCACGCCCTTCATTTGCATGAACCACCCCCACAAAGTAGTCGAAACCACGCCCTTCATTTGCATAAACCACCCACACAAAGTAGCCGAAACACGCCCGTCAAATTTGCATAAACCGTTCCCACAAAGGTAGTCGAAACCACGCCCATCAAATTTGCATAAACCGTTCCCACAAAGTGATCGAAACCACGCCCTTCATTTGCATGAACCACCCCCACAAAGTAGTCGAAACCACGCCCATCAAATTTGCATAAACCGTTCCCACAAAGTAGTCGAAACCACGCCCTTCATTTGCATAAACTAATCCCACAAAGTAGCCGAAACATGCCCTTCATTTGCATACCACTCCCCTTCATTTGCATACCACTCCCCTTCATTTGCATACCATGCCCCTTCATTTGCATACCATGCACCTTCATTTGCATACCACTCCCATTCATTTGCATACCACTCCTATTCATTTGCATACCACGCCCCTTCATTTGCATACCACACCCCTTCATTTGCATACCACACCCCTTCATTTGCATAAACTAATACCACAAAGTAGCCGAAACATGCCCTTCATTTGCATACCACTCCCCTTCATTTGCATACCACGCACCTTCATTTGCATAAACGAATCCCACAAAGTAGCCGAAACACGCCCTTCATTTGCATACCACTCCCCTTCATTTGCATACCATGCCCCTTCATTTGCATACCACGCCCCTTAATTTGCATACCACGCCCCTTAATTTGCATAAACTAATCCCACAAAGTAGCCGAAACACGCCCTTCATTTGCATACCACTCCCCTTCATTTGCATACCATGCCCCTTAATTTGCATACCATGCCCCTTCATTTGCATACCACGCACCTTCATTTGCATAAGATAATCCCACAAAGTAGCCGGAACCATGCCCCTTCATTTGCATACCACTCCCCTTCATTTGCATACCACGCCCCTGCATTTGCATACCACTCCCCTTCATTTGCATACCACACCCCTTCATTTGCATACCACACCCCTTCATTTGCATAAACCAATCCCACAAAGTAGCCGGAACCATGCCCCTTCATTTGCGTGTTTGGGTGTGTGTAGTAGTAGTAGTAGTAGAAGTAATACATACGAGATGATGCCTGATCGTCTGACATCCATATTTGGTTGACTGGATGGCATTGTCCTCACCTGGAGAGAAATGCCCCCGGGAATATATGATTCATTCATCCATCCATCCATCCATCCATCCATCCATCCATCCATCCATCCATTCATTCATTCATTCATTCATTCATTCATTCATTCATTCATTCATTCATTCATTCATCCATCCATCCATCCATCCATTCATTTATTCATTCATTCATTCATTCATTCCCCCCGGAAATAAATAAATAAACAAGGCTAATCATCCATCCATGTGTGACAATTGTTTGACACACATCATGTCATGTCATGTCATGTCAAGTCATGTCTGTCTATAGCAAGAGGAGGTGGGGGGGGGGGGGGGCCGCCAAAGCATATTTTAGACTGAGTCAGTATTGACCATATTAAGCCAGGTATAACGGCAGACAGCACTAATATAATAAACAAACGTGAACGGAGCACTGCTGCCAACATAGTACACGCATATAGTGGCCATACTGGCATACTCACCATAGCCTGGTCAAGGTTTCCCCTTGGTGGACGTGTCATTTCCAACTATTGCCACCGCGAGAGCCCCGGGAGCGCGTCCGGGACGGCGGCCCGGTTCGAACGAGATTCCCCCCGTCCGAAACGGACAAGGGACGGCCGAGATAGGGCCGGGGACCCCCGCGGACCCCCTCCGCGGACCCCCGGCGGACCCCCTCCGCGGACCCCCGGCCCTATGGAGGGGCCGGGATTGATTTATCCTTAGTCCTTAGTCCTTGTCTTGACTTTTGACTTGTTGACTAAAAGGTAGTGTGATTTATTTGGATTTATCCTTATTGTGAAAGATGTCCCCCAAATGTAAATTATTAATTTATTATTATTATTTTAATAATTATTATAAATGTGCAAAAAATATATATATAATTTATTTTACATGATTTCCTCTGATAAGTCCTAGTAGTAAAAAGTAGTAGTAAGGTTGAAATCGTTTTTTTGCAAGTAGAAATTAATCCGGGTTTTACAGGGTTAGTCATTCATTCATTCATTCATTCCCCCCGGAAATAAATAAATAAACACGGCTAATCATCCATCCATGTGTGACAATTGTTTGACACACATCATGTCATGTCATGTCTATCTATAGCAAGAGCTGGAATTGACGTCAGATCTTCTACACAAAGCAAAACAAAAGGGAGCAGTGCACCACCCTGTGGCACCAACTGGCACTGCTGACTGTTACAAATTGACAGTGGATTATCTTGGATTATGTCCGCCAAAATACATTCCAATAGTACATTTACTTGACCAAAAGGTAAAGAGTGATTTATTTTGATTTATTTATTCTGGATCCTTAGTCCTTGGTCCGAGGTCACGAATCTTGACTCGAACCAGCGTCCTCTGGCAGGCACCATAGGCAGCTGCCCAAACCACTGAGCCATCGTGGAATACTCTTAACCATGGATTTTGGGTCATTTTATCTTTTTGTTTTTTTGGAAAAATAAATAAATAAAAAAGTCTACTTTACCAATGCAAAGGGTGAAATATTGTCATAATGTACGTTGTGTTTGTTTTGGAAAGGAAAAAGTGTTTTAATGTACTTTGACGTTAGGGTAGAGTTTGTTTAACAGTACTTGTGAGGACTCTCTCTCTCACACACACACACACACACACCAGAGACTGGCAGCTGATTGGCTCATTCAGGGTTGCCAGGTCGGTGGCTGTCAGGTTGTCCAATGCCTGCTGCATTGTGTGTGTGTGTGAACCAGCTACACTGGCATTTAAACACATTCATATTGTAACCGTTGCCACTATAGGTGATATAGTTTCATTGTTTAATGAAGAAGTTCATAATTTTTTTGTGTAAGCAATTAATTAATCAAGCCACAAGCAGCTAGCAGCAGCAGGGTGCAGCAGCTCCGTTTGCACTGGTCACACACAGAGACTAAGTTACAAGAGACTGTCATAAGAAAGGTTATAAGGACCTAAGACTGAAGAGATTCCCTTCTTTGTTATTTGCACGCAGCCAACGAGGTATTTGTTTTATGTCTGTATTTTACTTTGGTAAAATGTTTGCATCTACATGCTGTGCATGTCATGTCGTATTTATGGTAATTGTAACGTGCTTGTTTTATTGTATTGTTTATAGTTTTCACGGTGAATTTGGAGGATCCACAAGTCTTCAAATAAATCACTTTCAAGGAAACCACTTGTGTCTGTCTGTGCTCGGAGGGAGTTACACATATAATATGACAGCACCACACACACACAGAGGCATTGCCTAAAACACTCAAACATTCCAGGTGACTAAAATGTGACTAAATGAAAACTATTCAAGGGACTGAAATGAGTTTGCTGCCAAAAACACAACACTGCATGATGTCACCTCCGTTCTTTATTTCCCCAGAGAGCAGACACGGTCCCCACAGGACAGGTCAGGTCAAAGGTCATTCCGACTGACAGACAGACAGAGAGTCAGTCGGTCAGACACTCAGCGAGTCACTTGATTGATTCATTTACAAACACACAAGTTGTGTGTTTGTAAATAATACATTCTAAGCATTTATGCTCAGTTAGCTTTTATAAATGTCACTTTAAATGTGAAAACAGACTGCGCTGCTGTCTAGTCGTGTTCAAACCATTGTGATGTTGCATTACCTACGTTTACTGGGGACCCCCTGGACAACCCCCAATGGCCCCTGGGGGTCACCGGACCCCGAATTGAGAAGCACTGGTATAGATTCTAAACAATTGTATTCAGTCAGCTTTTATAAATGACATTTTAAACGTGAAAACAGTCTCTTGTTATAGATATTATAGTTGTAGTTAAAGTGCACAGTGAGAATGTCCCTTAACATAACACCAATGCTGAATAGTACTAGGGAGAACATGATAGTATCCGTCCATAGACTGGCCTCTGGTGACCAGATAGGAGCATTACTGCATCTACATTAAGGACAAGTATACAGCCTACTGTACATCCTCAGGGTTCATTGATATAATCTCTTCACATTTATGTACTCACAGTTTAACCCATTTAGGCCTGACGTCAAAATAAAAAAAATGTCTTCTAAATTCTGACCTATACCTATGATTTCTGTATTAGTGGTGCTCAATATTTCATGCCAAGGACCCCAAAAATGATATGTAATTGGCCTCCGACCCCCATCTGAAAATATGTTGTTCCCCCTAGCAAAATAGCAGACCTACAAGCTCGTAGCGCGGCACCGGGTGCCGCACTACGAGCTTGTAGGTCTGCTATTTTTGGGGGCCACTGTCTGTCTGTCTGTCTGTCTGTCTGTCTGTCTGTCTAACAATCTGTCTTGTCTGTCTGTCTGTCTGTCTGTCTAACAATCTGTCTTGTCTGTCTGTCTGTCTGTCTGTCTGTCTAAAATAGCAGACCTACAAGCTCGTAGCGCGCCACTCGGTGTAGTGGAACGTTCGCGCGCGCCATGTCGACTAGAAAGGTCGCCCGAGGACGTACTACAGTTCCACGCGTGCGTCTCTGGGAGCTCTATAACATATCCGATAATCAGACCGGAGGGCCTTACCGTTGTGGCGTTCTAAAGAAGCAAAGGTTTTAAATAGCAGATCTACAAGCTCGTAGCGCGCCACTCGGTGTAGTGGAACGTTCGCGCGCCATGTCGACTAGAAAGGTCGCCCGAGGACGTACTACAGTTCCACACGTGCGTCTCGTGGAGCTCTATAACATATCCGATAATCAGACCGGAGGGCCTTACCGTTGTGGCGTTCTAAAGAAGCAAAGGTTTTAAATAGCAGATCTACAAGCTCGTAGCGCGCCACTCGGTGGCGCGCTATGAGCTTGTAGATGCCATTTCATTGTTTTTGTATCTATTATTTTCAGTGTTTGTTTATAAAGTGATGTGATTGGTTTGGCCCCAGACAGTAATACAGTAGGAGATATTGGAAAAAATCATGGCATGCATAAACAGTATACAGCTTTGAGGGGGGGTTAGCCCCTCCTATATATAGCTTTGAGGGGAGCTAGCCCCCCTATAAACAGCTTTAAGGGGCACTAGCCCCTCCTATAAACAGCTTTGAGGGGTGCTAGCCCCTCCTATATACAGCTTTGAGGGGTGCTAGCCCCTCCTATGGAATCAATAAACACCATGAATACAGTATATGGGACAAAAACGTCACAATGCATTGATCTTTAAAATAGATTTTATTTTCCATTTCGTAATTGAACAGTTTACGATATACATCTGACAGGACTAAAACATTTCAATGGATTTTGGCCCTAAAGGTTGAAGAACAAGAAGAGACATGGTTAGATAGATAGATAGATAGATAGGTAGATAGGTAGATAGGTAGATAGATAGATAGATATAGATAGATACAGTAGATATGATAGAAGACACCAGAAGAACTGTGTTCTCTTTTTCATTTGTGCTTTTCCTTTCCTCTCTTCCCCATGATAGATTACATTGGCATAGTAACAACACAGAATTCATCCACTGAGTATTTATTTTCCAGCCAGACCATTGAAAAAGGCATTAACTTGATGTATTTTGTATGTACTTGGAAGTGTGCTACTATAATGTTTTTCCTGTTGCTTATGAACACAAATTATTTTAAAGTGCTGAGACGACAAGGATGACATAATTCTTTTTATGAGTAGTAGTAAGAACTTCAAGAGGTAATTTCTGCAATTTACAGATAACTGCAAAAATAATAAAGTTGGGGAGGGGGGGATCAGTTTTACTTTATTTTTTAGTACAGTAGAGAAGTTGCACTGTCAGTTTGTGTTCAGAATAGCTCAAAACCTACGAGTCCTCTTCAACATCCAGAGGCTTAACAGCCATCTTTGTATGAGGTCACTACATATAGTGTTAGTATGTCCAGGCCAGTGTAAATCCTTCATTGAAACCCTTTTCAATTAATTTCACAGTTGGATGTGGTCTTCCTGGAAGGCCACATGGGTGTAGTCTCACCCATATGAGATAACGCTATCTGCTCCAGTCTAAAATGACCAGCTGAGAAGAAGCAAAACAAGTCCATTTCAAATAGTAACTGGATACTAGCCTGGTATCAACATTATATAACAAAGTGCTTCTCAAGATGGAAGGTAAAACTAATTGAGGAGGTGACGAGTGATATTGTACAGTGTCATAACAGAGACACTACCACAGTAGAGTAAAAAATGAATGTGCCTCTCAGGCTCATCTTGGAAGCAACTATGTGGATGTTGACATTTCATAAAAAGCAGCTTTAAAAGTATGTCGATTCAATCTCTCTTACCATGTTAGTGATTTTGGCATTCGAGTTATCTCTGTGTGTGTTTGTTTGTTTGTTTTTTTTGCCACATGTAAGGTCTTATAAAACACGGATCCCAGATTAAAAACAACAGTTTGGGTAAAAGGCCAAACACGTACCTCTGTAAACGGATTGTAAACAGGTTTCCACTGTAGTGTGCCTGGCTGTATGTTATCCTGACCTGTACCAGCGCCGGCCCTGCGATGTGTAACACTGCTTTAGGTACTGTAACACACACCAGTGTTACACAGATAAGCGTTCCTCCCCCTGCAGCGATCTCACCAACCTCACAGTCAAAACCAAGCGTTCCTTTGTAGTTCAAGTTTCAATCCAAAGCTTTTTGTTTGGCAATTTTGATATCAGCTGGCTTTTTATCTCATATTTATTTCTCTACATAATACAACTTCAATAAGACAAAAAGAGCAGTGTTTTTGAACTTGGATAAAAGGTGATTAAAATCTGAACATAACATGTGTAGCTTTCTTTCTCTTTTAGTAAAAAAACAAAAGAAAGAAAAAAACAAAAACAAAAATATTATTAAAATGCACGTTAGCAGAATAAGGACTTTGCTAGTTGTGGTGGATTAGAGGTACTACACACACATCAATATGAAACTATGGCTGCGCTAGACGCAGACTCAGCAAGAAGTCCACTACACAGAAAATACACAAAACACTCAACATGGTCTAAATGACACTATGAGAAAATAACAAAGTGATCAAACCCCAGCCCCCCCCACCCCCAAACAATGCACACCTCAAACACACCTCCCGTCCCTTGAATAAAAACAAAGAAAAACACACACGTACAGTACACATCGGTCTTACAATTACTATGTTTTTTGTTTTTTACATGACTGTACAAAGGGATAGGCAGACCAGCAAAGATGTTGAGGGGTGTGATATAGCTAGATAGCATGGTAGCATTGTGGAGGCTATGCACCACTGGCTACAGAAGGCAGATATACAGTACACAGGACTAGGGCTGCAACTATCCTTTAGTCTTAGCGATTACTCTTTGCTAATCAAAATGCATTTTTTTGTTATAGACATTTAAATCAATTTTACACATCAACAAGTCAATTAAATACTTAAAGGACGACTTCACCCATTTTCAACCTATCTACATATTATAATTGGTCCTCACTAACGCTCATGATATGTTTGAAGTGAGTGGTGCTGTACTGTACTGTACTGTACTGTACTGTACTGTACTGTACTGTACTGTACTTCTTTCAAACAACAAATGTTTTATTTTGTTTTTTATTAACGCAAGAACAATGGCTTCCATTATAGCATGCAAATAATTCAGGAATATGAAGCCTGCCATTTCTATTAACTTGGATTCCCCATTGATGATGTCACTGATTGGTGGGTTTCTGAACTGTCCACAGCCCTTCTCTGAGACACAGGCAGAGTAGACAAAAATGGTGCAATTTTATAATAAGCATTAGTGAGTACCACTTATATGAAGATAGGTTGAAAATGTCTAAATGCATCCTTTAAGTGTCATTTTCTACTTTGTTGCACAACAGTGTCATGCAAAAATAGTGAAACATACTTTGTTACTTTTTTTTTTTTACTTCACCAATAATGACATGCCCCAAATATAGGGATTGATTCTTAATATATATTTGTAATCGATGACATGGAAGTGTTGCAGCCCTAAGCAAGACATAATGATGAAACCAGCTCCCCCATCATGCACTGACATGTGAACACTTCCAGCCATTCAGCCAGTTTACTCATGCAAATGGGGTATCATAAAAATATATTCTTTTTAAACAGCAGCTTTTTTTCTTTTACAGTGTACATAGCTGCTGCCAACTAATGGATCCCTACGGCCCATCTGTTGTTATGAATTTATAAACCATCCATTATAATGCTCCTCGAAGATGATATAAGTGTTGGAAGAACCCGATTTAGCTGTAGTTGATATGAAACAATTTGATGTTGTATTCTTTGTTTTATCATTGATAAAAATTC
This sequence comes from Electrona antarctica, assembly GCF_951216825.1. Classification (NCBI taxonomy): domain Eukaryota; kingdom Metazoa; phylum Chordata; class Actinopteri; order Myctophiformes; family Myctophidae; genus Electrona; species Electrona antarctica. Next base: position 185,197 of record NW_027638318.1, read on the forward strand.
ACAAGATATAGATTCTGGAGAATAGTTGTGTAAAAATACATGTGTGAATGGATGAGATTAAAATGTTTTGAACTGGCACAGTCACTAACAGGATCTCGTCTGCTCTATTAAGTCTTGCGTTGTGTGACAGACAGTAACCTTTATTTAAATACTGAGAGGCTTTCTATCCCATTAAAAAAATACTAATTAAAAGAAAGTGAGTTTAATTCATGACCATTTGGAAAACAAGACCCACTTTGAGCTTATTGTGTTCGCCTTCACTATATCTAAGGCTACTCTGTGATGAACGTTTCATCTTCATCGCTTCTGAACCAGTGTCCAGCCACAGCACCTTGAGTCTTGAGTCTGTTAGGCTGGCTATATTAATGACCTAGACTTACATTTTAGTGTCCTTATGGACTCCTGATCCTTGCTGTATTAGCGTGACTTTGTGGTGATTTCCCCCATTGTTATTCTCCCATTAAAATGTCACATTTTCAGAAGTCAATACTGCTAAGATCATAGCTCTACTATGATATGTCCATCGTGGACATACTGAGACGTTGGAGATAACAGAACACCAGTCACTATCCTATCAAAGCTACCCTATCACACCCTCCAACAAAGTGACAGCGAATCAAGTCATGGTTGAGGAATGGTAAACAGTACGGTTATGTTCAATAAGATTCTGTAACTTCTTTACAAAATAAACATATGTTGTCTTCCTTATAATTATTTACTATGTTACTTTACAATAATGAGAGGTAAAATAAGACAATTCTATTGAAATAACAATACTATACAACTACATTTTAACCTACGTAATTCAGTAAAGTTTTTTTTTGTTTGTTTTTTCCTTAATCTTCTGGAGACGAGCTCCATCTCCAAGCCAACCGATTGGCCTTTCTCCTTCCCGTTTTCACGTATAGTCACCCGACCGCTTGGCTCAGAGCTTTTAAAAAACAATGCCTACAAAAACATTTAAAGTTCCGTTGCAAAGCGACAGAATGGATACCAGTCTGATATATATATATATTTTCTATCTGAAAAAAAAAAAAAAAAAAAGTGATGAAAGACACAAAAGTTCATGCATGTTGAACACGTTTTTGGTAACATGCCTTGATGGGGGCACATGGCTACATGTTGTGATAGACTACCGTGACACAAGAACGTTGTGCGTCTTTATCCTATGCTCTGGTCAAGCCGCCTGAAGTGACCCGCCACGTACCAGGATGCTCTGGTCAAGCCGCCTGAAGTGACCCGCCGCGTACCAGGATGCTCTGGTCAAGCCGCCTGAAGTGACCCGCCACGTACCAGGATGCATTTCACTTGGAAAGAACGCTTGGAAGACTTAAAAAGAGATGGCACTTTTATGTACAAAAATGAGTTGCATCCACCTATATTATTTCTAGACGTGCGCCGCTCGTACGTGTTGGATTTCCAACAATGAAACATTAACACTAGCCAATTTTAGTTCCCTAAAATCTGCAATCCTAGATTATTAAGCCCCTGTAGTCGAAGCAAGGTTTCCACAGGTAAGGAAGAACGTCCACCCAGGAATTGTAGCTCTTTTGGGACCCTGAGATTGGGTATTATTAGGAACTCTTGGGCTTCAGTCAGGATGGACATTTAGAAAGCTGGAGACAAACATGCCTTGTGTTTGAACATGTGTGTAATTTGTGTGCGCATTGTGAGCATGTGCACATATTACACATGTTTAACAGCAGTGGCCATTTTTAAAAGCAGCGGTGACACTAAAAAGGTACAAACAAAAAAAAAACGATCAGGAAGTGTGCTTGTAAATTCCTTGTGCTCTGAGTCACCCTCAAGCAGCAACATGAAATGACGGGCTTCGTCTCAACGGAGGGTGACTATGGTGGAGATCAGTGTTTTGTGCCATGAAACAACGTATATTCCCCAGAATGCACAGAATCATACTATGAAAAGTCATTCTGTCTCCAGCTTTCAAACCGCCAGCACGTTCACTAGAAAGCTGCTGATTTCAAACGGATAAACGTTAGCAAACAAAAAAGAAACGAGGGGGAAAAAGTGAGAGCCCCTCCAGCTGCTACGCTGCGCGTATTTCCACAGGATCTGCCTCCATCTCCCCAATAAGAAGAAGAAACGTAGGTCAAGTTGTACAAAAGAAAAATGAAAGGAAAAAACAAAATTAAACAACATCCCCAAACCCTGACTAAAAGAAGAAAAAGAAAAAAAAGAAGAAGGAACTTTTGGGACGATGACCTAATTTATCTTTCTTTCATTCTTTCTTTCTTCTTTTCTATAGAGACGACAGACAGATAGAAGAGGTTAGGACAGAAATAATAAGCCCTTACAATATGTAAAGGTCTCCAGCGAATGGGATCTCCCCCACAGAGGACTGTGGGAAAGTCGGGTGAGGAGAATGGGTGGGTATGAGGTTGGAGGACATGGGAGGTGATGAAGGGAGGGAAAGGGAGAGATGCTGGGGCGGGGGGGGTGGTGGGGCGTGCCGAGGCCTTCCCCTCCCCTCAGTAATGTGGGCCCCCCCCCCGCCCCCCCAGTGTCTATGCGCTGGGGTTGGGGCTGTTGTGTGTGTTGGTGGTGGAGCCGTTGCTTCCCTGGATGGTGAGGCTGATGTCCTCCTTCTTCTCCTGCTCCTTCTGCTCCTCCTTCGGCTCCTCCTTCTCCTTCTCCTTGAGTGGGCACACCTCCACGGCGTCCGGCTCGTTCGCCATGGGCGCATAGCGGCCTATCCGGTGCTCGTGTAGGGCAGGGCCCCACTTGGGGTCTGCCTTGCATGCAGCCCGCAACCGCTAGGGAGAGATGGGGGGGGGATATAGTAGAGGAGAGAGAGAGCCACACAGAGAGACAAACAGACAGAGAGACAAGAAAGAATAAGTGAAAGGGAGAATGAAAAACGATACATACATAAGAAATGCAGACCTCGGTCCCAGTGTTGTCAAACTGTGTGCCAGGTCCTCTGTAGTAGATATTTGGCAATTAACATGTATGTTTTTTTTTGTCTATGGTGCATTATAACCAACCACTGTGCAAAACACCAGTGAGTATAGCAGATAAGCCAGGAGAAGCACTTTTCTCCCAGGTGTTCAAGGGGACACAGCACCGTACCTCCATGAAGGTGTTTCCCGGGGATTTGGAGATCTTGTAGAGGGCATAGATGGGTATGCAGACCACCGAGGACATGGCCATGAAAAAGCCGATAAGCAGGGCCCAATTGGGGTACACGTAGTCGTTGTACATGATGGGCTTGTACTGGATTACCGTGAAAATCAGAATGAACTGGAAGGAGATGTGGGAGAGAAGAAGAGAGGGAAAGGTTTACGAGGGCTTCATCATGATCATCATCATCTCGATTCATTTATTGTTGAATACTAGTTTAAAAACAGTGGGATTTGAATAGGAAAAAATAGCTATGGCTGGTCATATTATCACATGACAAAAAAAAAGAGAAAAAAAAAAGTTGAGAACACTAATCCATCACACCGTGTTTCTTGGTCGACACGACGACATAGCAGATTAGTGCACTAATATGCTTTCTGTGGAAATACCACTGATCAGACTTGCAGTAAAACTTTATATCGGGAATAAAGCAACAGCGCCCGGATTGAAATGTAGGTCAGGTCCATAACAACAATGTGTCACCAAGACCAAGATGCCAGGGACTGTATAAAATAGGGTTGGCACGCTTTTATGAGTTTACACCGGTTCATGCAATCCCAAATGTTCTGGCATTTGTCATTGTTAACTTATGAAATGTTCTGACAAATTTCAGAGTGAGTGAGTGAGTGAGTGAGTGAGTGAGTGAGTGAGTGAGTGAGTGAGTGAGTGAGTGCGTGCGTGCGTGCGTGCGTGCGTGCGTGCGTGCGTGCGTGCGTGCGTGCGTGCGTGCGTGCGTGCGTGCGTGCGTGCGCGCGCGCGTGTACTTACACCGATGATGGTAGGGGAGACGAATCTCCAGCAGACCCTGAAGAAGAGTGGAGGAGGGAATCCCAGCATCATCTCAACGTCTCTGAAGTAGTTTTTGTGGCCTGCAACCATCATGCAACACAACACAGTCAGTCACAGGGCAACCATCATGCAACACAACACAGTCAGTCACAGGCCACCCATCATGCAACACAACACAGTCAGTCACAGGCCACCCATCATGCAACACAACACAGTCAGTCACAGGCCACCCATCATGCAACACAACACAGTCAGAAACAGGCCACCCATCATGCAACACAACACAGTCAGAAACAGGCCACCCATCATGCAACACAACAGTCAGTCAGTCACAGGGCACCCATCATGCAACACAACACAGTCAGTCACAGGCCACCCATCATGCAACACAACACAGTCAGTCACAGGCCACCCATCATGCAACACAACACAGTCAGTCACAGGCCACCCATCATGCAACACAACACAGTCAGAAACAGGCCACCCATCATGCAACACAACACAGTCAGTCACAGGCCACCCATAATGCAACACAACACAGTCAGTCACAGGCCACCCATCATGCAACACAACACAGTCAGTCACAGGGCACCCATCATGCAACACAACACAGTCAGTCACAGGCCACCCATCATGCAACACAACACAGTCAGTCACAGGCCACCCATCATGCAACACAACACAGTCAGTCACAGGGCACCCATCATGCAACACAACACAGTCAGTCACAGGCCACCCATCATGCAACACAACACAGTCAGTCACAGGCCACCCATCATGCAACACAACACAGTCAGTCACAGGCCACCCATCATGCAACACAACACAGTCAGTCACAGGCCACCCATCATGCAACACAACACAGTCAGTCACAGGCCACCCATCATGCAACACAACACAGTCAGTCACAGGCCACCCATCATGCAACACAACACAGTCAGTCACAGGCCACCCATCATGCAACACAACACAGTCAGTCACAGGCCACCACGCAGAGTAGGGCCCATTTAGACCCGAGGCCCATTCTAAATGAATGTTGAAAAGTGTAACAACGTATACGTAGGTGTTCAAGGTCTAAATGATTATAAAATAAATAAATAAATAATCGTTTCATAATCTATCATTGATAAATAACACCTATAAAAACATAGAAAGGAAACATATTAAAATAATAATAATTGTTTATTCGAATTATTCAAATTCAAATAATTCCAGAGATGCATCAATAGAATAATTCACTACTACGTGTGTGTAGTGGTGAGATACAGAAGGAGATGACCGCGGTTACTTACCATAGACATACATAACACAGACGCACATAATGCAGGAGATGACCACCAGAGAGAAGCTAGCAGCGTAGTTATCCATCAGCAACAGCCAATAGATTCCTGCCTAAACACACACACAGCAAACAAAGGCAAAAGTCAATATTAAAAGTGCAATAGACAACGTTCCACCACTAGATGTCACCCTACACTCATACAACATCACAATACCTCTTCTGCATGCACTGCAGCACTAATGCACATCACACACACCACTAGAAAGTGAGTATGACTATACAGCGAGAAAAGTACCTTCCCCAACGAGGAAAAGGAAGCCACATGAATGATGGCGGCCTTCAGGTTCAAGACCCGGCACGGTTATTACATTTAAAGGATTATTTCACAATCAAATCTTTTTTTAGGGAAATTCTGGACCATTTAAGTTTTTTTTAATCAATAATCTTCACAGAAGAGCCATTTTCTACAATACTTTGTGTCGTCTGGAAATCGTGGAAACCTTGTATGTCCAAAACGGTTACTTTTCAGGATTCAAATTCAAAAGTATAAAAAGTAGCAGACCGAGAAGCTCAAAACATGTCGATTTCGAGCTTGAGGATTTGCTACTTTTGTGTGATGCTGTGTATGATTAAGTAGGCCATTAATATATATATATATAAAGAAAAAAGCACACCCGTGTGAACTGAGTGGTGTAAGGTCTTATATAGCCTGATCAGCTGTGGTCTGACGTAATGTCTGACGTAATGAAATCACACCCGTGTGAACTGGGTGACCATAGCAACCGTGCTCATTTTTTGAGCACAGACAGACAGACAGACAGACAGACAGACAGACAGACAGACAGACTAACAAAGCCAGTTGTAGGAGTGGTTTACACCACTCAAAAAGGTTAAACTATGAAGCTTTCTTTTCGACAGCAATGCTATGCGTTTGTGCAACGTGTATGATGTACCAGTGTGGTTAGTGGAACCCCGAGCAGGAAGCCCACTACAGCCACTCCCCCAGTAACCACGGTGATGTACCTGTGTGGTTAGTGGAACCCCGAGCAGGAAGCCCACTATAGCCACTCCCCCAGTGACCACCGTCTTGTTCCTCATGATCCAGTCTGTTCCGATCTCATCGACCACGGCCGTCACCAGGGTCTCCAGCAGGCAAAACTACAAGTACAGCAAACACAGAGATACACATAATAATGAGCTAAAGTCTCAGACAATATCAGCCAGGAGAAAGATCTGAAGTTAGACATAAAGTACGGCATTCCAACCATGGCACACAATACATGCATTTTATGTAGCTTTTCTATACTTAGCAAGTTGCTTTACAAAACAAAACAAAACAAACAAACAATTAAGAAAATAACTAAAATGGTAAAAAACTAAGTGAAACAGAGATAATGTGATTCCACTTGCAATACCCGTATTGTGGTATTCTCAACCTTGAGACCGAATTCACACCAATACACCGAACCAAACAAAACCGCGAACATGTTCATGAACACGTGCTCCCTGGTCTCACCTGCGTGCCCAGTCCCAGCAGGATCAGCATGAAGAAGAACAGCAGGGACCAAAGCGGCGAGATGGGCAGCAGAGTGAGGGCTTCTGGGTAGGCCACGAAGGCCAGCCCCGGGCCGTGGTCGGCCACCTCGTCCACGGGGACGCCCAGGTGGTGAGCCATGAAGCCCAGGATGGAGAAGATGACGAAGCCCGCGTACACGCTGGTCGCACAGTTCGTTATGCTGATGATGATGCTGTCCCTGGATATATGACAGTGAGAGAGACAGAGAGAGAGAAAGAGAAAACTAAGCGTCAGGAGTGATTCAACGTGAGCAGTGCAGTTGAGCATGCTGTTGAGAAGTGACACTGCGGCTGAAACTAGCTAGCATGCTGGCAGTTGAGTGTAAAAGTTATTACAGTCTTTTCAGATGCAGTTAATTGCTAGCTAATCTCTCAAGAACAGATTCGAAACAAACAGCAGAGGGCACTGTTTTTCCTTTTTTTTGCCGATGGGTTCCCAGATTGATTGCTAGCGTACACATTGTAATAATGGCAAGGGTTAGTACAAGTATTTGTATCTATTTTTTTAAGTCAAAGGAATTTATTCAAATAACGATGTATAGGACACAAATTTCCATTTTACCCCCCATAAAATGCTCAACTCTATAGCTTTGACAGAAGACAACCCTACATTGCCTCCAATGAGTCGGTCGGTGTAAGCTTGCCACCATTGGTGTGTGAAAGTGGGAAGAGAGGACGCTGGCGTCGACTGTTCGCCGCTTCACCTCCCAATGTATGAATGAATGAAATGAGAAATCCTTCACAATGTGTGCTACATTCATCCATTCACACAGATGGTGGAGGCCACCATGCAAGGTAGCACCCTCAACATGAAGCCAGGAAGAGCCGGAGATTTAACCGGGAACCTTCTGGTTCCCACAAGGCCACCCTACCTCCAGAGCCACAGCTGCCAAGGAAGACGATTATGCGACTGACTGTGCTGCTGCACGAGGAGATACCACGCTGACGCACAACCTCACACACTCCTGGCAGGAGAACAAAATGATAATGCTCTGCCTTCAAACCCCCACCCCCCCAGTTTATATTCCCTCCTACGCTTGCTCCTTCAGCACGTGGGGACCACACAACCTACAGCTCTCTCACATGGGACTCAGCAGCATCTTCCTCCGCTCCTTATCTTCTTCCCTGAACCCACCATCCCCATTCCCTCAACCCTCAGGCACACAAACCAGCTCTCAGGCACACAGGCTCACAGGCTCAGAGGCACGCAGGTTCCTTAACTGCAGTCAAAACACAGTACAAGTTTTTCTTTATCTCTGTCGCTACCCGCTGACCTCCCCTTATCTCACGTCTCTCCATCCCGTCCCTCATTTATATTTAGTCAAGACTTTCCTCTTCGGCACCTACAACTTGAGCCCTCCGCACTCCGCAGTGAAACCTTGCGTGCCTTACAGGAAGAGGCTGAATGACAGGTCCTCCTTTTCTCAACTCTCCTCCCCCCTTGCATTTCTCCTTCCTCGTGTCCCTCTCTGTACAGTGGCCTCATTACCTCCAGTACTGTCTAAGACAAGCTCTCTATCCTGTCACCACTGTGACATGCATGTACAGTCGGCCCGTCACTTCCTTTCTCATCCCTCTATCTTTGCGTCATCGCCTGTGTGTGCCTGTCCTCTCCTCTTACTGCAGCCCCCCCACCCCCCACACCCCCCTGCCATGCTTATCTTTGGGTATGGCTACACTTGTTTTTACAATGCAAATGTTTGCAATCACATCGCAACTCAGGTGTGTCCGCATGTGTGTTCACACTTGACATTTCAGTGCACATGCCTGCTCAGATTTGCAATCGGTGAGGCCCCAGGACTTGGGAAGACGCAAGTGCTCAAGCATAATATATGCTCCATCAGGCAAGCATGAATTGTACGTTATCGTTTTATTTGACCGTTATTTTTTTACAGGTGAATTCCATTGAGATACAAGATCTCTGTTACGAGGGAGCCCTTCTACTGCTGTGGTTGTGCTGCTCCTTAAAGCAAACCAGACCAAAATAACAACATTGTCATCGTCACTACAGAGCAAATGGGCTTCGAATGGTTAGGGTTCACCCACCAAAAACCTCAACGAGCAGGTTTCTTAACAATTATGTTCTTTAGTTAGGCACTAAGAAAGGCCATTGGGTGACTGGGGAGCAGAGGAAGTTTTCAAGATATCTTGTCAAGTGTGAGCAAGAGGTATTTCCTTTTTTTTTCTTTCTTTTTTTGCGAAATGGTGGCGCTAGAGGATGGGTCACCAAAATCAGTAGGGCCAATCATAGGCGGAGCCTATCATAGGCGGGCCAATCATAGGCGGAGCATGATGTTACACAGCAATCAGTAGGGCCAATCACAGGCGGAGCATGATGTTACACAGCCAATCATAGGCGGAGCATGATGTTACACAGCAATCCAGCCTGCAGTTTTCAAGATATGATATTTGGGACCAAACCAACAGCCATGCTTCAACACCTGCCACTAGCAGGGCTAAAAATAATGATGCTAAAAATAATGATGCTGCACAGTAAGTACCTGGCAATCCAACCTGTAGTTTTTATAGATTGGCCCTAGGTTATATGCTACAAAACATTTGGCATTTTACAGTAATTGGACCATTGATTTACATAGCCTACTGTAACTTTTAAGCTTAAAAGGATCCCTGGCTAATAAGACAAATATGCCTTAAAACATTATACTTGCCCTCTACAACTAAAATAAAAAAATAAAAACACCTTCAATATTTTATTTATTTCATAAATAGAGAATCTTTCACTCAATAGGAACTGCTCCTGTTGCAAGTTGATGATGTCATATGCCCATATGGTCTAGCCCTATGGAATGTTTGGAATGCATATGCTAATAAAAAACGTAATACTTCCTAAGGTTAATACGGAGCCCCTGAATGGCCATGCATTCAAAATATATTTTATCTTGTCCGTACAAGATATTATCTCGTCCGTACAAGATATTATCTCGTCCGGACAAGATATTATCTCGTCCGGACAAGATAATTATTATCTCGTCCGTACAAGATATTATCTTGTCCGTACAAGATATTATCTCGTCCGTATAAGATATTATCTCGTCCGTACAAGATATTATCTCGTCCGGACAAGATAATTATTATCTCGTCCGGACAAGATATTATCTCGTCAATCGTCATGCCATGCCATGATAATAATTATCATGGCCATTCAGGGGCTCCGTAGGTTAATATGAGCATCAAAGCAATATCTTTAAATAATTTGTATTAGCATGTGCATCCCATACATTACATAGGGCTGGACCACACATGGACATATGACATCGTCAACTTGCGACGGGATCAGTTCCTATTGAGTGAAAGATTCTGTTTTCACGAAAGAAATAAAATGTTTAAGGTGTTTTTATTTTTTTATTTAGTTATAGAGGGCAAGTATAATGTTTTAACCCGTTTAGGCCTGAGGCCTCTAAATCCTGACCTAAGGTTTCAACATTTTTACATTTCTGAATACTGTACATACTGTACAGAACCCAAAAATGGGTTCCCGGCCTGAGGGGGTAAAACACCAAAAGGGGTTCCCGCCCAGAATGGGTTTTAGCCAGGGATCCTTAACAGTTAATTACATAATTACACAATCAGGGTGGTGACAATCAGACATGAATCCAGATTCAACATCCCTAGGGCTGACCAATAAGCACTTAACAACCAAGCATGTAGGACGTTTTCAGCGTTCAAGGCATACATTAAATACAGATGGGCACAGATTGTGCCCAAATAGCTACCTAAACTTCACTGGGATGTGAACCCGATGTGAGCCAGGCCGCCTCAGCAGGAAGCCTGGCTCGCAATGTGGCCAAGAGTGTTCACACCTTCGCAGTTAATGTGAACTGGCATGATGGATGCACCAGGTTGTAATGAAAAGACAAGTGGAACCACCCCATCTGTCAGTGCTTCTTGCTGAACAGCCCAGCAACACACACACACGCTGCTTCATTCACCACAACCCCAAGCAGTACGCACACTTGTCTGTGGGAATTTGCAGCATGAGAGCAAAAGACAAAAACAGACACTACAGACCGACAGAAGCCCTGCCCCTGACACAGATACGTGCATGTAAACCAGAAGCCCTGCCCCTGACACAGATACGTGCATGTAAACCAAAGCCCTGCCCCTGACACAGATACGCATGTAAACCAAAGGTTTCACACTTAGTTATACACATACTGTATAGTAAGTGTATACCTGTAAGTACACAGGCTCATCATACACATGAATAACTAGCTACTTTTCTAGATAAGAGCTGCCATTCAAGAAGGTAAACATTCGTAACTTTGCAGAAGCAATTAATTGCACTAGAGCAGGGGTGGGCAACTGGCGGCCCGGGGGCCACATGCGGCCCCCACCTTCACTTAATGCGGCCCTCAGGTTAATGTCAGAATTCTGATATTGGTTTCAGCTGATTACAATTCCACAACATGCAAACATGACCCGCTTTAATTACTTCAGTCTAAATTAGTAGCTCAATGCTTCAACACAAGTATAATTAAAGGCATTTGAAATGAAAAATATTAATTGTCAGGATTCTGATTAAAAAAATAGCAAAAATTCAAGATTTCAATTCGAATATAGCAAAAGTAGCCGATCTACAAGCTCAAAACGCGTCGCAGCGCGACGCGTTTTGAGCTTGTAGATCGGCTATTTTTGCGACGACCGTAATATATGGCCCTAGGGAGTGAGTGTTGAAATATAGTGGCCCTCTCCATTGTCAAAGTTGCCCACCGCTGCACTAGAGGAAAAGGCACCGCAGGTCGCATTTCACCTCCATATATGGTCACGCCTCGTGACATCACGCCTCCATATATGGTTACGCCTCGTGACATCACGCCTTGTGACACGTCACGCCACCATATATGGCCATCTCCACATATGACGATCACGACACTGACCTCATCTAACCCTGGATAACCATACATGGACTGGATCATCACCTAGATCTGCATATATGGAGCCAGCCAGCAACTCCACATCTGACCTCAAACCCTTAGATCTCCATATATGGAGCTGACCGGTTCTGACATATGTTTATCCTTTCCCACCCGTCCTTCCTGTTCTGACATTCCATATGTTGATCTGACCTCATCAAACCCTGTACACTCAGTCAAGACACGCTCCATATATGGGCAGTGCAGAATTCATTCCATATGTTGATCTGACCCCCCACGCGTCATCGCTCACCCAGCAGTCTGCCGTCACCCAGGCGGATGCGTGCAAGCGTCCTCGCCCTCAGGGCGTCTTACTGGTATTAAATACTCAATGATGTTTTTGAATCGCCAGATTGGCAGGATGCTAATTAGTAACTGGTCGATTAATTAGTTAAGCACTCTAATTGTTAAAACCAATTTTTAAAAAGGTTTAAAGTTTAAATCTGACTGGTGCATGAGTACACTTGATGCACAGATGTATACGTCATTTTTCTTTATGTATCGACGCACTTTGGTGGAGAAATTGCTGAAGTCGGCATTTGCATTGTTCACTTGACTTTCCCTTCCTCTGAAATATCTGACA